>NW_026291399.1:30000-32500 GCF_025698545.1 Gossypium raimondii
GGGACAAAAAACATCTTGTTCTTTCTTCAACAATTTCTGATCTCTAGTGGACCTCTCAGTGGGTTCGAACAGATGAAGTTCTGACCATCTATCAGAAAAAAAGAACGAATGGATCTTGTAGGATTCCCAAAAATTCTTCGATTTCTTCCGGAAGCAGATGATTATTCATCCGCTTCTCACGTTCCGTGAATAGCCGGGACATTGAGGAATATCCAGAAGGCACTTGAGAATCGGTCTGATTCTATCTCCGTTCGTTCCGTTTGAAGAAGGAAGGATCCCAAAGAATCGATCTTTCTTTTGTTGTTGAATCTCTCTTTGATTGATCAATATTCGATCCTCATTACTAATGGAATCGAAACGATCTCTGGATTGATCAGAAGATCCTTTCAATTGGCGAGAATCCGTTACTTGAACGAAACTAGATCTTGTGGAATCATATTGAATATTTGACGATACATTCCGTACCTTGCTAAAAATCGATCCCTGTTTACCAACCATACATTGTCAATCCGTTCTCTCATTATGTTCTCAAAAATCCGATTCGTGTGGATTCTTCCCCAACGAAGAGATCGGCGTTGCCACATATGAAATTGAGCACAATTTTGCAAAAGAAATAGCCCACTTGCCTCTCGAGAAGAGATGAAACATGCTCAATATCATTTGATTGAATAGTTGACCCAGCTCCTTGTTGTTTGAAGAAACCCTCCACTTCAATTGGTATTTTTCACGAAAAGCAAACATGAGATAACAAATCAGTCTTTCACTAAGATTTCGAATAGCTGTCCCGAGTTCAAGTTGATTATGTTTCTCTTACTCGGAGAAGACGATCAAACAATTCCCAATCATGGTCCTTGCGGGATCGAATCATCCATATAAAAAGAAACTCCAGATATTTGATATCTTTCTCTTTGAATGAGATCTCAATTCAGCGACAGTTTCATTAGATATCTTACAACTAGAATCCTCTTTTTTCCGATCAGTTCCTCCACCCCGCGAACCCCGAGATTCAGGCATGATACACTTTTTAGTTATTAGGAGAACCAAGTACTCTCTTTCGGATCCAGGAAACAGCTCTCAGAGATCTTTTCCTTTTGGAAGATACAGGAGCAGAAACAATCAACCTATTGATATTGGAAGACCCAGATTCTTCAATGTATCATTTCTGGGTCAATGGAATTCATAGGTATAGGAAGAAGCCCTGTCAAATAGAGATTTTTCTTTCGACCATATTTCGATTGTTAATACGATATAGACCCTTCTACTACAAATAGTACTACACCCTTGATCGTGAAATATCGATTGCTTGTTGAACCCTGTGAATTGCGTGAAAGTAGGATACTCAAATTCGGGGTCAGAGTTTTATATAAAACGTTCTTGGTGGAAAAAATGTGAATGAAAGATCCCACTGAATTGAATTGGGTCCATGAATCTAAGAAATAGTGAAATTCTTGATCTCTCAATATCTCTCAATTCGAAAATCAGGATTTGAATTGATGTCCTTTCATTGATTCCTCTAAATTGCATTGATTTATCCTAAAGATTTCATTTCAATTGGAATTTGGTTATTCACCATGTACGAGGATCCCCTAAGCATCCATGGCTGAATGGTTAAAGCGCCCAACTCATAATTGGCGAATTGGTTCAATTCCTACTGGATGCACGCAATGGACCCTCAATAAGTCTATTGGAATTGGCTCTGTATCAATGGAATCTCATCATCTATACA
Organism: Gossypium raimondii; assembly: GCF_025698545.1. Taxonomy (NCBI): domain Eukaryota; kingdom Viridiplantae; phylum Streptophyta; class Magnoliopsida; order Malvales; family Malvaceae; genus Gossypium; species Gossypium raimondii. The sequence goes on from NW_026291399.1 coordinate 31,727, forward strand.
TAACGAATTGGTGTGGTATATTCATATCATAACATATGAACAGTAAGAACTAGCATTCTTATTGAGACTCGAACTCATAGGGAAGAAAATAGATTTATGGATGGAATCAAATATGTAGTAATTGAGACAAAAGTATTCGGTTATTGGTGAAAAATCAATATACTTCTAATGTCGAATCAGGATCAACTAGGACAGAAATAAAGCATTGGTGAACTCTTCTTTGGTGTCAAGGTAATAGCTATGAATAGTCATCGACTCCCGGAAAGGTGAAGAATGGGACCTATTATGGGACATACAATGCATTACAGGCGTATGATCATTACCTTCAACCGGGTTATTCTATTCCACCTCTTAGAACGAAAGAACTTAAATCAAAATACTTAATAGCATGGCGATACATTTATACAAAACTTCTGCGGGCACGCAATGGCCGTAGACAGTCAAGTGAAATCAATCCACGAAATAATTTGATCTATGGACAGCATCGTTGTGGTAAGGTCGTAATGCCAGAGGAATCATTACCACAAGGCATAGAGGAGGTCATAAGCGTCTATACCGTAAAATTGATTTTCGACGAAATGAAAAAGACATATATGGTAGAATCGTAACCACCGACCTAATCGAAATGCATACATTTGTCTCATACACTATGGGGATGGTGAGAAGAGATATTTTACATCCCAGAGGCTATAATTGGTACCATTGTTTCTGGTACAGAAGTTCCTATAAAAATGGAAATGCCCTACCTTTGAGTGCGGTTTGAACTATTGATTT
>NW_026291399.1:37500-64365 GCF_025698545.1 Gossypium raimondii
AAATTGAGAACAAAGCTCGTTACTTTTGTTTTTCCTATAATTGGGGCCGTAGAGCTCTATCCATTTATTCCTCACCCAACTTTGAATTCAATTCATTTTTTGTTCCACCAAAATTCAAAACGGTTTTTGGAATGATCCGGAAAAAAGGATTCTTAGAATTCTCCATTGCTACGACATGCTCTTTCCATCCACTCCTTTCAGGATCAGTCGTGGTCTTACAAACTCTACCGATGGTCTGAACGAATCCCTTTCTTCATACAAATGTGTAAAGATGCTGAGTCGCACAAAGCCGAGTACTCTACCGTTGAGTTAGCATGAAAAATTAGAATATGATCCAATCGGAATAAAAAATGGAATTGCACTAGGCAATCAAAACACGAAAATTAGCAAAATTGAATAAAAAAAAGACAAATTCTCAGATAAAACCATAGAAATAGAAATAGAATAAGTGAAAATTTGCGGACCGCCTCCTGTCTTATTCATTCCATTGTTATCCATTTTTTGTTTCAATACAATTACAATAAAAAAATTGTATCACAACAAATTCAAAGAAAGAACCCATTATTTGCATTATTTGAATCAAGTGAAGTGCCAAACGAGGATAAATGGATCTATTTATCTATGATCGAATTATATTTGTTCGATACACTGTTGTCAATATGATTGTAAATTTTGAATATAAATGTTGAGAGTTGAGAAAGAATAAAGAATATAAAAGACTCCAAAAATACAATGAAAAAAAGAATTCATTTTTTTTATTAATTATTAATATTTTCTCTTTTATATGTTATATGTTATTTTATCTGTTTTATCTTATTTTAGGTTGTTTTGTAAATGTTTAAATGCAATTACTTCATTTATTCACTTGATCTTTTCTCTATTTTCTATCAATAAAATTGGCCAATAAAATCAGGTTTTGTTGTTATAGAACACGGTATTCTAGATTTTATAGTAGGAATATTCTATAGTAGCAAAGCAATAAAATACGAATAATCAATTTTTAAAATAAAAGTCTGAATAGACCAAAGAGGGAGGAAATAATAAAGAAAAATTTATACAAAGCTAGATATGAATCATCCACCCCTCTTTTGATTTCATTAATTGAATTTTGTTTGATTAAGACTAAGTTCTGTAAAACACCGCCTTCTTTAAAATATCATGAACAGTTGCTGTGGGTTGGCTCCTTTTTCAAGGAAATAGAAATGGCGGGAACATTTAAATAGGTTTGATTATTTATCGGATCATAAAACCCTTTTCGAAGATCTCTTCCTCTCTTCGGATCGAACATCAATTGCAACGATTCGATAAACGGCTCATTGGGATAGATGTAGTTAAATAATACCCCCTAGAAACGTATAAGAAGTTTTCTCCTCGTACGGCTCGAGAAAAAATGATTAATTAAAAGTTATGTCTATGTATGGAATTAGAATGTATGGAATTAGAATGTCAAAAGATCCATAAACCAGCAAATCAATTAGACATTTAACCCGTCTTTTTTCAAAAAAAGAAGAAAAAAGCATTCATACTCTCATAACTCAAGTCAAATAACTCGCAAAATGCTCAAAAATAATCCTTAGGCATTCCTTTATTGGTGGTCTCTAACCCCTTTTTGTTTGTCTCGCTTAGAATCTATTACGATTCTTCATTTAATCTAGTTGTTGAGAAAATGGAAAAGGGTATTTCCTTGTTCTAGGATCTTTATCTTTGCCTTGAATCATTGGGTTTAGACATTCCTTCGGCGATATTTAATCATTTCAAAAATGGCAGCAACATGCCTTTTTCTCTCTTTTTTCTATCAAAGAATCATATGAACGATTAATTCCACATGATACACTTTTGATCGAAAGTTTTACCAATTCAACAACTTTCTTTTTGATTTGAAAATAGTTGGAATCGGATCCTTTCGATTTCTATATCACAAATAGACTTACGAAGTTGTTCCAACTTATTGATTTCCATTAACTAACCCTAGATCCTTGCCCCTGAAAAATGGATGTTTCTCTTCGAGCTCCATCCTGTACTATTTACATTACAACCCAACAAAAGATTCTAATAGAACAAGGATGTCGAGCAAAAGCACCTTCATTTCTACATAACGGAAAGTGGTGGGTTTTGACATCCACAGCTGATCATGTCCTTCAAGTCGCACGTTTCTACCACATCGTTTCAAACGAAGTTTTACCATAACATTCCTCTAGTTTGAACATTGATTCAATTATGGAATCATGAATAGTCATTGGTTCAGTCGATACATAGTAATCTATCTATACTTTCTATATGAAATCAATTTCCTTCTATATGCTATATGAAATAAATAAATAATTTAGGAAAAAAGCCTCAATAAAATTCAAACTACCCCATATTGTATGATTGTCTGAATGCAATATTTTTATTTTTTATTAGAATCGAAAAGTTTAATTAGAATAGAAAAGTATAATAAAGTTAAAAAAAAATAAAGAATATCATTAATAATAATATTACGAAAATACTAATAATATCACGAATATTATAAATAACACAAATAAACTAATCTTTTTTTTGAATCTACCGTGCATCTTCAAATAACCCGATAGATCAAATAACTCAGTAGAATAGATCCAGCAATCTCACAGTTGTTCGGTGCCAATCTTAAGAAATCATTAAAATCAAAGCAGAATCACATTTTCTCCACTACTTGACTGTTAGAAAGAAGGTTATTAAAAACAAAAAAGAGCAATTTAGATTCGGATATGGTTATTCTGATATATAAATAGAGTATGCTCTGGGACGGAAGGATTCGAACCTCCGCATAGCGGGACCAAAACCGTTGCCTTACCACTTGCCACGCCCCATTTTGATTTCTATTTGAAACTACTAAACACTAATATGGGTATTCCTTGTTCGTCAATTCCAGTTCCAAATAGCTATAGCTATGAATAGATTCTTGCTACGATTTTTGCACGTATGGATAGAGAATTAAATCAATTGATCATTACATAGAATTCAATTAAGATATTGTTGAAAGTATGATTTCTTCTATTCTCTTGTAAGAATTGAAGGCTTTTGATTGGGTGAGTTCAAAGAAGTATTGTTTAGTCTGCCTTATTTTCCTTTCTTCATTTTTTCCTTATATCAAAAACATATTAATAACTCAATCAAAATTATCTCCAAGAACAAAATTTTGTTATGCAATATCTTTAATTTGATCTATCTGTTTTAATTCTGCCCTTTTTCGAGTAGTTTTTATTCTAAATTGCAGGGCCTATGCTTTTTGAATCCAATCGTAGATTTTATGCCAGTAATACCTGTTCTCTTTTTGCTCTTAGCCTTTGTTTGGCAAGCTGCTGTAAGTTTTCGATGAGATCCTTAATACTGTCCTAGAAAAATTCATGGTGATTCAAGAAAAAAATTCTAACAATTGAAAGATCAGATAAGTCTTACACTATGAACGAACCCTCAATTCAAGATTCAAATTCTTGGATAGCCCTGATAAATCTGGATCATCCCATTTCCTCATTCTGCCCTTTTCGCCGAAGAACCTATTTAGATTAGAGTCCGCCACAATATATAATTGTTGGTATGAAAAATTTTTTGTAATGAAAACTCAACTCTTATTACAAGTGAATTTCTGAAAATTCTTTTCGATTTCTAGAAATTCTAGAAATCACTTTATTTTAGTGTCAAAATCAAAACAAAATAGGATATGTGGTATAAAAACGGGAATCTATTCTCTTCTTTTCCAAAAAATGCTCTTGGAGATTGTGTAATGCTTACTTTAAACTCTTTGTTTACACCGTAGTAATATTCTTTGTTTCTCTCTTCATCTTCGGATTTCTATCTAATGATCCGGACGTAATCCTGGACGCGAAGAATAAAGGAGAGTTCCTGCTTCATTTTTAGAAATGGTATTAGGATTTGATCTATTCCACTACCAAGCCGAAACGGAAAGAGGATTCGAACCCTCGGTACGAATAACTCGCACAACGGATTAGCAATCCGACGCTTTAGTCCACTCAGCCATCTCTCTAATTGAGAAAAAGATAATTACTATGTTACAGCACGCAAAGAAAAGGCTTGAAAAAGCCTTTTGACTTTGTTATATAATTATGTTATATAGATTATTATTTATCTATATAAGTATTATTATTATATATAGAGTATTATTAATCCATAGATATATAGATTCTAAATTTTATTATTATTATATAGATTGATTATATAGATATATATCAACTCTATAGAGATATAGAACTTTTCATCAATTCCATTCCATTTATATTCTATATCATTTATATTTTAAATAAAACAAGGGCTCTAAAGAATATCTCAAATAAAAAAAGAAAGAATATCGCTTTGATTTCGCGCAGGGACTTTTAAATTTCAATTTCCACGGACCGGCCTGGTCAGTGCCGGGAGCTCATTTTTATTTTCAACTCAAATAACTCATTTTTCTATGATTTGCGATCTGGCTTGTTGTAACAAAAAAATCTTGTTATTGCATTGAATCAACAATCAGAAGCAGAAGAAGTCCTATTTCCGTTCTATGATATAGAATCAAAATATTATTTCTATTCTTTTCTTTTCTTCCTATTTCTTATTTCCATTTATTTTATATTTTACTAGAATAACTAGAATAAATAATAAAAAACTATGGATTTTTGCACAATCCATTTTATGTTATTTATGTTATGACTAAGTCCTTTTGTCAGATCCTATCTATCAACTCCTATAACACAAGTCTTCTGACAAAGGTGGCAGGCCCTAATTTTCAGGATTTTTGGGCTCCTATCTTGTAATCTATCTTGATTGCCCAATTCCCCTTCGACAAAGGGTCCTTTATATACAATAAATATACAATAAATACAATAATCGCATTGTAGCGGTATAGTTTAGTGGTAAAAGTGTGATTCGTTCTATTAATCCCCTAGAGTTAAGGGTCCCTCGGTTTGATTCATATTCGAGCAAAACTTTATTTCTTAAAGGATTTAATCCTTTACCTCTCAACGAAAGATTTGAGGAAGAATATACATTCTCGTGATTTGGATCAAGGGCCAATTAAATTAGATATAATTTTTAAATTATATTCTAACTAAAAATTGAAAAATTGGATTATGAAATTACAAACATAAATTTTTTTCAATTGGATCAATACTTCCAATTGAATAAGTATGAGATCCATGGATAAAGATGAAAAGTGTATTTCTAATCGTAACTAAATCTTCAATTTTTTGATGGGATAGATTGAAGCAAAATAGCTATTAAACATAACTTTGGTTTACTAGAGACATTTACAGGAGAGATAGTTCACTAATAGACCGAGGGATAAGTAATTCGCCTCATTCATCCAGATCATGAATGTTTGGAATCCATATTATGCAAGGAGACATACTTTTTGCTAGTTCGAATTGAAGGGTGATATAAAATCGGTCTATTTCCGACATCATATCCATAGTTAACGCATTCATCATAGTTAGAAGCTCCAGCTCGTATCAAGGTCACGATCAATAGCGTCACTATCATCAATAGCGTCACTAGCATCAATATCGTCACTAGCATCAATATCGTCACTATCAATATCGATATCATCAATAAAGAAAACCTTTAAGCTTGTTATCCAGGAACTTGTTCAAATAACTGTAATGAAAGAACATAGGGTTTGTCGCTAGGTATTTGAACAAATAGGATCGTCCGGTTCCTATAGAACCTATCACTAAAACCCTAGAGGAGATGGGGCTAAGCGGAGCGAAAGGGTTTTCCACGGACGGGAAATGAAAACTATTATTACACGAAGTTTGTGAATAAGTGATTGTCTGATAATGAGCAAGGAATATCCGCCTTTCTGCTAAACAGGATGTATTGAACTCATAATTCATTAGATACTTTTTATGAATGTCAACTAAGTATCATAAGTAAATTGGTCCCGGTTGTTCAATCATTTGATAACAGAGTCATTCTTTGATAAATGATCACTGAGTCAGACTCAATAGAATTTGATCAATCCTTTTCTGTCGTTAAGGTGGAGAACTGAACCAAGAATTCTCTTTCTTTATCATCAATCGAATCACTGTTCGCGACCCAGGATTCTATTTTCTCATCAATCAATCACCGCTCGTTTTCTTTTTCTTATCAATGAATAGATCTCTTTACTTGTATGACTTAGATGTCTCGTATTTCTCGAAAATGATTCGATTGATGGATTTGGTGGATGTATGAGATCGATGATATCGATGAGATTGATATTCAATATTTCTTCTTAGAACGTATTGATTTGACCCCATAAGCGGGACCACCACCCATAGCATGTTGCCGCCAAAAGCAGAACCCGTATTTCTTCTAGAGAATCTCCTTGTTCCAGAGCAACTGAAAGAGATTCTTTAACCAAAAAATTCAGTTCAGATGTAGATACCTATCCAGAAGTTTTCGCAACTCAATCATGTATGATGGAATCATCAAAGATTTGACCTTTTCGAACTCTGTCTGTAACTCACTATGGCTCAGGAAACAAAGAGAAGATGTGTACGAACGAGATATCCAGCAACAAGAAGGAAAAGAATTGAATAGAGGAACTCCTGAACATTTGGCGATCTCAGATGTGTCGATATCAATGGTGACTCATTATTTCGATGAATCATTTCTTCGGACAGAAGAAAATTATAAAATACTTACTCGAAATCTCCTTATCAGATTCCATTGTGGAAGACACAATTTTCTGAAAATTCGCCATGATATATCTGATCCATGCATAATATCATGAAAATGGATACATTTTGACTGCTACTTAGTATCATGTAGGTCTGAAAAAGTATCTAAAATATCAAATTTAGATATTTGTACCCTGTCGAAAAGGAACCATGGCATATATGTTTGGAATAGATTCCGTTTTAGAGAGTTGAAAAAACACTATCTCGTTGAAAGGTTCTATACATCCACCCTTTCTCAACGCATTTCTTTAGACAAAGACTCCGTTTTTCCGCTTTTCGGATGGTAAATATTTCTCAGAACATGGGTGTGATCAAACCCATGTTTGAATTGAAATTGAGATACTGATGCAATTCTTCTCTTCTGAATCAGATGGATTCATATCTGAAAGAGGTTGACAATAAGTTCTTTCAAAATTGATTCTTTGTCCCTCTGTTAGAGTGTTCCAGAAATGTCTGCAATCAGGTAAATAGCTCTACGAACTAATGGATCGGATCGAATTGCAAACTGGAAAGATTTGTACAAGTTATACCTTTCGTCACCACTTTGTGGAAAATCATTAGATATGAATATGTTGATACCTGCGACTCGATTGGTGAAGGTGAAATAGTATCTCCCCAAAAAGCATGTTTTTTACCGCACAAAGAAAATATTTTGTTGCGAATGAACAAGATATTGAGGAATTGTCCATACGTAAAATCATAATTATTGATACAGGCCTTTTCCACATAAAAGAATCTTTTATTTACAATAGAAGCAAGTGATGTGGATTATTCAAGAATCGAAGTCGATTTGCTTTATAAAGAAGATATCAATGAACTTCTATGAAATGAAAAAGTTTCACGGGAATTGTCTTGATCGTCGGATATCATTGAGAAATAGGAATCCATGTTATCAAAAGATTTCCTGCGATTATTTCTAGTATGGAATGAGTCAATCATCCACTTTGGTATCTTATTGATGAAAAATGGTGATATTGTTCCTCCATTGATCAAAATTTCGGTTTTTGAGAAATATGATCATCAATAAGAAAGGTTTCAATTTTTCAAATGAACGATTTGAAGACCTATTGATTCTAACAACTGATTGCAAAGTTGATCATTCGGACCTTTCAATTCATAGATGTGGATCTCAGACCTATGAATGAGGATATTCGAAACTCACAAAGAAAAAAGTGAGTTAGACAAAAACAACTTGGACAAAAGAAGTAACTTGGACAAAAGAGCGAAGTGACTTAGACAAATCTTTTTTGTCGATAACCTCAGACCAATCAATCGAATATTGATTAATACGTAATCGATCGAACACTACTTGAAAACGGCTCTTCTGCTCAGAAACGAAATGTTCCAAATGCTCCTGGAAATTCTTGCTCCCATTGGACCATTTGTATCTATATGCATTAGGATCCCGATTCATGGATCTCTCGGTCGAGAAATCAAAATAAGAGGATCGAACCATTTCTTCTGACTCTTTTTCAATTCGATAAATGTTGGTTGATCGTATATTTCATTATAGTTCTATGATTCGAGTATCATTTCCTATTTGATCCTTTGAATTCCATATTCGAAGTTGCGATCGGATCGATTCTTTTAATGAATCGATTCAATCCATTCTTATGTACCCATAGGTGCTATATTGGATTTGAATCAGATTTCGGATCAATCTATCTTGATTGACTGCCTCCATTATGTTGTTGCTAGCAAATACCACTATTTTGGTTTTGGATCTTAAATCATTCCCGCAGGAGATCCGGACCCATTTTTTCTGATCCTTCGATAAAAGATTCATTTCTTCATAAAAATAGGAGGTAGAGCCGATAAAGATTTCTTTTTCGATTCATCCTGGAGTTGAATACCTCATTCAAAATTGTTTTGATCAATAATCCAGGAATCAATAGAAAAGGCAAATCCTTATAATACACAGATCCGGCTCGGTTATTGATAGAGTGAATAGATCTGCCATTTCTTGAAATCTCTCTTCTGATTCAAAATCGTGGTGTAACGTGTATCCCTCCTGTTCTGGTCATGGAATAGATGAAATAAATCAAAAATGGATTTTGTTCAAGAATGAAATCTTATTGGAACTGCCCAGTTCATCCTTCGAACCATATCACATCCCGGATCTGATGAAATAGGATGAATTGAGAGATTTTATTGTAATACGTTATCTTGATATTAACTATTTCTTTATTTTTCGATCGCCTGGAAGGGACAAAAAACATCTTGTTCTTTCTTCAACAATTTCTGATCTCTAGTGGACCTCTCAGTGGGTTCGAACAGATGAAGTTCTGACCATCTATCAGAAAAAAAGAACGAATGGATCTTGTAGGATTCCCAAAAATTCTTCGATTTCTTCCGGAAGCAGATGATTATTCATCCGCTTCTCACGTTCCGTGAATAGCCGGGACATTGAGGAATATCCAGAAGGCACTTGAGAATCGGTCTGATTCTATCTCCGTTCGTTCCGTTTGAAGAAGGAAGGATCCCAAAGAATCGATCTTTCTTTTGTTGTTGAATCTCTCTTTGATTGATCAATATTCGATCCTCATTACTAATGGAATCGAAACGATCTCTGGATTGATCAGAAGATCCTTTCAATTGGCGAGAATCCGTTACTTGAACGAAACTAGATCTTGTGGAATCATATTGAATATTTGACGATACATTCCGTACCTTGCTAAAAATCGATTTTATCGACATGAGTGTTTTATATCGAAAAACATTTTGTTTGAAAATATTTCTGTATTTAGTAACATAGTAGTAGAAAGAGTACCCTGCTGCATCTGAACTTCAAACAGGGTTGGCCTTAACCATGTTAATGGTCCCAGATTATTAGTTAATAGAGAATCCAAGTCGATGTACCAATGAATCACGAAATGCTATGGTTCTATAATATGATTTAAAAATTTATTCAGAAGTAATTCGCGGGATCATGCACTCTTTTCTTTCCTAGTTATAATGAAAAAAAGAGTACAACTGGGTGAATCCAGCCTATTCTTGAAATAAATAACTCACACACTCCCTTTCAAAAAAGATCAATACACCAAGGACTACACTTAGATTTATTGGATTTGTTGCTAAAATATCAGTATTAACCCTGAAACTCCTGGCGGATGGCCAGTGACCCAGAAACAGAAAGAATCAGTTACATTTTCATATGATCTCCTATTTTTATTTTAGATAGACTGAATAAAAGAACTCGGTTCTTTCTTTTTGTATTATATCACTTGACTCCTTTTCCATTTATTCTATTCTATTTATATTATTCTAATTGATCTAATTCTATGTATTTCTTTTTGTTTTTAATAAATTATTAAATTTATTATAAAAGTATTCATTAATATGATTATGAATTTTCATTTACCTATGTATAAACAGAGTCAAAAATAGATTCTATTTATCTAGTTAGCTAGAAATGTATTTTTTTTTTCAATTGAAAATTCCCAATAATAATAATTCTTATTAGGAGATTAGGGGCAGGTTTCATGTCAATGGCAAAATACCTCATTTGTTGCAACACTCCTTTAAACAATAAATAAGAAATAAGTAAACAAGAAATTAAGAAATAAGGGGTTCTCTTGAACTAAGAAGGGAAGAAGGAAAGCGAGTCGGTGTGATAATTCCTCTCATCCTCAAATTAATCCTTCCCATGGATTATTGTCCCAACGAATAATTAATTGTAGGGGTGAAATCTTGATAGAATTCGAAAAGCGAGGAGTAAGTCCCAAGCCATAAAATAAGAAAAAAAAATACAAAATTCTCATGTTTATAGGATTAAACAAAGGGATTCGCAAATAAGAGTGCCAATGCTACAACCAGCCCATAAATTGTTAAAGCTTCCATAAAAGCCAAACTAGACAATAAAGCACCTCGTATTTTTTCCCTCTGCCTCAGGTTGTCTCGCGATACCTTCTGCAAGCTTGGCCCGCTGCAGTACCTTGACCAATCCAGGTCCAATAGAAGCAAGCCCGACAGCCAACCCAGCAGCAATAACGGAAGCAGCGAAATCAGTGGATTCATGATAAGTTCCTCGCACCAAAATAAAGAAGTAGTTATTGATACAATCATCCAATGATTTTGACTTAATTATATTATTCCATCGCTGAGATTCAACCTGCCAGAAGTAACTTAGAACTCCGAATGGGTAGAGAAGATTATTGAACCGTCAGAACTATTTCGACATCTTTTTTGGAGTCCTATCCGCTAGATTTTTGAATCCGCACATACTGATTTCTTCCTTTCTTTTTCAACCATTCTTTTGCTTTGAATTCTTCGTTTTTGTCTTTGTTTATTTATCTCTTTATTCATTCCAATTCATAGTACAAAAGACGAAACAGAGGAACTTCTATTCTTCTATTGGAATACCTATCTAAATCCACAGTAGTAGGTTGGATTAAGATATGTTTTGAGATTAGTATATAACTAGTCAATATCTAATATCCATATACATGTGTTTCTTACATAACGTAAACCAACTATTCATGTCTTAGATTCAATTGGATTCTAGAATTCTTCCTCAAAGAGATAGACAGGAACTGTCTTATAGCCATTGAATTCCATATACCTAATTTTACCCCCCTTTTTTTTCCTAATCATTTTTTTTTTATATCGTTTTTGTAATGTAAATTCGTCTCTTCCTTTTATTTTTATTTAGCATTATCTCACATGGATACAATCTAAATGGACGAATTCATTAGACCAAATCATTGCATACAAATAAAACATCAATATCAGTATTTGATTGAGCTAAGTTCATGCAATTTATTTTATTATTTAGCAGAAAAAATTTCTTTTGGTCAATCATTGAATTGAATGAAGAAATCGATTGAAAATATAATCATTCTATATAAAGAACAACTTTTTGCAAAATCATAGACCCTAAATTGATACCATAAGAATTCCTATTCGAATTGGGACTCATAATATTAGTGAATAAACAAAAACAATATCAAGATAAAAGATAATATTGATTGAAAGGTAAAATATGATATAAATATAAGTAATAAAAAAATGGACCAACAGAATTTTAGGAAAGATCTTTTCAATTAGATCTCTTTCCTTTTTTATTACAATTCTCTATCGTAATCTTTTGTTATTACTCTAGATCGTCGTATTTGTATATTTATGATTCCCTAAGTAAGTAGATTATCTTGAGTTGCATACATTGGATTGGACCAAGCTAAGCTAAAAAGAAAAGGGCTAGACTATTTCAAAAAAACTAGTCAGTAATGACCCTCCATGGATTCGTTATATAAGCCACTGCAAAGTTGCAAAAATAAGGCTTGAATCCTTGTAAATAATCAGGAACAGACAGGTATAGGGACGACTGAAGGTACTAAAAACAAGAACAACAACTACTAATTCATCAAATATGTTCGAAAAGTCAGAAACTAAGTGATGGGGTTTGTGAAATCCTTATCTAAAATATTAATAGGTAAAAAAGAATTGAATTAGGTTGAATGTGTTTACTGAAATACCCAAATCCTTTTTTGAAAGACCACATAGATATATGCAACTGTGAAGTAAAGCTAAAACAACAATAAGTATTTATATCATTCGTCATGTGCAGCTAACTCTCCTTGAAATGATTGTATGATTTTCCAAGGTAACAGAGCACCCGACCAATTCGCGACAAAATAAATAAAATATGGTTCAATAAAAGAGAACCCATGGACCATATTCTTCTCAATCTGAAGTTTTTGCTTACGTCTCATAATAGAATTCAAGAACATGTTGAAGAAATTTTGACCAGCAGTTGAGAATGGTTTGTAGATTCGAACAACGAATAACAGCGGAACCTAATAAGAATATGCAATTACAACCCAAAGTAATGAGTACTTGGGCATGGACTTAGAACCTGCTATTTGCCAATAGAGAAATGTTGGCCTACTACTTCCTGGGAGATATCGTATGTAACCGTTTAATGCGTTTGATATACCATTCATTGTTGCCCTCTGACAGAAATGGAACTTTTGCTTAAAAAATACAAAAAAAGTTATTTTGATTCAATCTTCTCTTGCCTACTCAAATTCTATATTTTGACACCGACAGAACAGAATCACACAATATTCACAGTTTTTTATCTCTTTTGTGCGATTCAGGATATAATAACCAATTCCATAGATCTATCTAGTTCAAAAATAAATTATGTATCTTTGCTATTAATCAAAGGATTTCGTATATAGCTAGAACAACCCTCACAAATTTGCGACTACTAATTTGTTGGAAATTAATCAAATTGAAGCTATAGCGTCATCATTTGCTGGAATCCAGAAATATCTGCGAGATCGGGATCGCTATCTGTATCGATTAAACAAATTGTTGGAATTCCCAAAGTGATACATTCTCGCCAGAATAATATATTCTTCTTGCTGATCAACGATGATTACAATATCAGGCAATCTCGTCATATATTTAATCACGCCAGATATGTTTTGCAAGAGATAGACCTCTCTCTTCAACATAGCTGCATCTCTTTTTCAAGACGTTGAGTCCCCGTCTTTTGTTCTGTTCTCAAGTCCCTGAACTTATGAAGCCTCGTTTCTGTAGTGAATGATTTGTTAACATACCACCGAGCCATTTTTATTAACATAATGACACCGAGCCCTTATTGCAGCCCGCGCACCGAATCAGCGGCTTTATTTTGGTACCAACAATTGAAATTGTTTTCCTTACTTGCTGCATCAAAACTAAATCACAAGCTTCTGATAAAAACAGGCGGTTCTAGTCAGATTTGTAATATGAATACCCTTACGTTTTGCAGAGATATATGGCGCCATTCTAGGATTCCATTTCCTAGTACCATGACCAAAATGAACTCCTGCTTCAACATCTCTTCCAAATTTATGTTCCAATATCTTCTTGCCATTTCTGTTTGCACTTCCTCTCTCTCTCTTTTTTTAAGTAAAAAAAGAGACACCTAAAATAAATAATAGTTCAATGGAACCTTCTCTTCTACCGAGGATTGGTCGTTTATCCACGAGCCAAGCCATTACTTTCTATTCGTTATTCTCTTTATTACTATTAACAAATTAACAACTCAAATGACCACAACAAATTATCTTAAGAATCATTAAATTCTATACCTATAAAGAGCGGCCTGATGTATCATGTAAATTGTTTGAAATGCAAGAGTCAAATAATTCTCGGTGGTGGAAGAAAATATCTCTCATTTCTCCCCGAAGAAATTCTTTTTTGTTTCCAAAGAATGTTGTTATGTTGCCGTGACCGGTACTAATCCTTTGAATCCGGTACCGGCGGGTATCATACCCCCAAGCACAACGTTTTCTTTCAGGCCTTTCAACCAATCGATACGACCCCGGAGAGCAGCTTTGCTAAAACTCGAGCAGTTTCTTGGCTTTGCTTCAGATATAAAACTTTGAGTGTTCAGAGATGCTCTCGTTATTCCCAATAAAACAACTCGATAACAAATCGCTTCTTCTAAAGCACGCCCCGTTCGTTCCGCTCGCAATAATCCAATCAGTTCCCCGGGTAAAAAACATTAGACATTCCATCTTCTGAAACCAATACTTTTGATGTTTATTTGACGTACAATAATTTCTATATGCCTATTATGGATCTGTACCCCTGGAATCGATAAACCTTTTGGATCTTATTAACCAAAGAGACGACTTTGCACTATAGTTAGCTCAGCACCAATCCCGAATCCCCAAAGAATTCCAAGAATTCTTGTTATACATTCGTTCAACCCTCAATTCTCTTTTCTAGGTTCATCGATATTGAATCAATCGAACGCACTTCTAACACTTGTTCCACTTTTGGAAGACCCTGCGTTATATCACCAGATCTCGATTTTTCATATATAAATGTAACTAACTGTATCTCCTTCGTAAAGGATTTCTCCATAATGCCCATGGACAGTTGCTCCGGAGTCGCCAAATAAAGGCTTAGCCGATCTTATTACTATAGAATCAGCTTGAACAATAAAAACTTGACCCGATTTTTAGAGCGTGGTCCGCTTTTGGCTATACATACATTTTCACAAATAAACTGCCCAAGACTAATTATTGTGGACGTTTCTTCACAATAATTATGATGATAATGATGATGGGAAAATACCAATTCAAATTGACTGCATTCAAAAGATGTTACGGCATGGATCAAAATTATAAATTCTCCCATTTTCAGCTATTAAATAATAGTTAAGTACTTGAAAAGCCTGTTTTAAATTGTCAAGCTCAAATATTTCGCTACCGAGGTCTGATTATGAGTTATTAAAGGGTAAAATGATGAATAAAAATTCGCAATTTTGGGGCTGTTCTAAAGGACCCAATAAATTCTTAATTGGAATTAGAGGATCTTTTTGATTGATTGTTTTATCACATTGTGATATTTTACATCGTTGAATAGGCCCATGCGAAAACAATTAGATGATGACAAAATTATCCAAGATTGGATTCTATTTTTCTGTTCAAGAGCGTATGAATAGTTCCGTGATTTTGGCTAAACGATTGTTGAATCCTTGCGTTGGAATAAATGGAATAAAACGGAGTTTTATTGGTACGATCTGACCTATTATCATCAATCAAATTCTGAACCTGACGGATCATTTCTTTTCTGATATAAAAATATGAGATTTCACTAGGTCGATTCTTAGGAAATCTCGAATCAGACCATTTGTCCTTACTTCAACAAAGGCAGCACAGACCTCTTCGGCGAAAGAACTTTTGTTGTCTTGGTCCCAACTCAACACTAAACAAGTCCGAACTAGTTGAATACTTGTGTCAGAAATTCTCGAGTCGGTTTACCATTTCCATAAAGGATATAATTGACAGCTCGAAGTTGCATATTATCTTTTCCCGAAATGGATCCTGGGGAAGAGTGTTGCTAAATTTAGACCGTCCGGTATTTCATATGGGGTTACAGGTCGAACCAAAACAAAATACTTTTTCTTGGTGGGTGTGATCCGTTGGACATAGATCCAATTTTTCAATTTTTGATTCCATAGAGATTTGTTTTGCCCGTTCCTGGTGGTATCAAGATGCCACTGTGTAGAGATATCTTATCTCTCTTTCTCCAGGAAAATAGATATTACCCGAAAAATTTTCAGTTCAATCCTTTTTTTCTTTCCTCGGACAATCCGCCACTTGGCTTCTTGTATTTAAAGTGATTTGGGTATCTACTCAATGATACTATTGTTCCGTACCATTATGGAAGAAGATTCGGATAAAATATGCACTTCCTCGGGAATGAAAAAAAATCGATCTACTTTCATTTGGTATTTTGGCTTAACCTTTTTGACTCCTCGATACTCAATCACATCCTCCCTTTTGACGATTGAATGCGCCCCTAGAGTCCCATATTTAGTAATTCCTGAACTCTTTCTTCAGAGGATCGTCAAAAAAGCAAGAATACTTTTTCTACGGAAAATACCATTTATGGGTATTTCGATCGAGATACCGGAATGGGAATGCAGCATTAGTTCTTCTTCTTGGTCTTGAATCAATTGAAATGGAATAATAAATCTATTTCTTTCGTCTTTGCTAATAAATCAGTTCTCGTGGAGAATAGCAGAAATAGGAAATCACAATGCCCAGTACCTATTATTCGATTCAATTCTGAATAATCGTAAATCCTATCTCTTTTTTTATCCGAAAATCCGAACTAAATAAGTTAGTCTCACTTGATCATTATTCACTGAGAATCTAGAAATATATCTTCGTTCGGCAGAAAGATAATGAATGTTTATTTGATCTTGATCTGTGGGAGCGAAAAAGGAACTACACTGAATTTGTACGAACCCCTGATAATATCCACAAATGGCTTGTTTTGGTAGAGATGGACATTACTATATGTAAATTCAAGGAATGGTACATCGGTACCCAGTGCATTTCTGAGTCAGAATAAATATGTTTCGAACCCTCTTTCAAATTTAAAGTGTATGTTCCCGCGCGAATCTCAGCAATCACTTGTTCTGATTCTACATATGATCGTTTTGAACTAAAAGAAAACTTTTGGTGAATAGTCACCATAGTAATATCTTCGCTCTCAATAACATACAAGTCCAGATATACATAAAAGAGGATGCCCGTGACGTGTGCGTGTAGGATGAACCAAATCCTCATTGAATTTGATTTTTCCATTAAAGGGGCTCGCATATGTTCTGCAGTACCCCTGTAAATACTCCGCCGGTATGAAAAGTTCTTAATGTTAGTTGCGTCCTGGTTCTAATGGATTGCCCCTGCAACAATTTCCCAGCTTCTCCCAATTCAACCAGGTCACCATGAGTGGGCTCCGACCATAACATAATCGACAAATCCAAGATGTACTCCTAAGTAAAGGAGTTCGAATGAGTTGGTTGTGTTCGAAAGGCCTAATCGATCGACAAGCCCAAGCCCAATATCTGATTTCGAATAAATGCACCGCGGACCCATATATATCGTCCGCTATACACGACCAATTAATGTTTGATAAAATTTTTCTGGAAGCGTCCCCTTGAGGACTCATGAACCTCGGTGGTGCCACAATCTGTTCTACGTACAACAATGTGCTGAACTACTTCAACAAGTCTGCGCGTAAGATATCCAGCATCTGATGTTCGTACGGCGGTATCCACAACCCCTTTCGGGCCCGTAGTAAGAAATGATATATTCTGTTAAAGACAGTCCTTCGCGTAAATTGCTTTGAATGGGTAAATCGATCATTTGTCCTTGGGGATCCGACATTAATCTCTCTCACATACTAATTGGTAATTTGAGATGCATTTCCTCTAGCTCCTGAAAAGACATTATATGGACTGGGTTAAACGGGTCAGTCATCCTAAAATTAGGATTCATTTCTTTGTCGCAAATATTCACTCTGTAGCATACCATATCTCAATTGATTGGCGTATTTTTCAACGCGTGTACATTCCCAAAATGATGTGTTTTTCCAAAAATCAAACTTTGTTGTTCAGCATCTTGACTAGCCATCCCTTAGAAGGTATCGTTAAAAGATCATCAATTCCAATGAAATGGATGTAGCAGTGGCTTGCTGGAAACCCAGAGCTTTTACTTGATCCAGGATGTGTGATGTATATGCCATTCAGTGATCTATTAATCTCTAATAAGCCGTTTAATGGCAGTTCCATCTATCACTTTATTGTGAAATACCAGATTGGCCTGTTCTGCCACAATACTTCATTCCGCTGAGGATTCTGCCAATGGGTTTGAGTCAATGATTGGAAACTTCCTTTTCGATCTTGATTGTGGTAGAAAGTCGGTCAGGAACTGGGGTCCTAGTTGAACCGAGAGACCCGAATCTATATTACAAAATAGAATTTTAGCTTAGATACCATATGATTGGGTATCATATGAGTAGGCCCGAAAACCCTTGTATAGCTTCTTCGATTTCTTGGTAAAGAGAATATGACCAACAGTGGTCTGAATGTATATACAAAGAATTTTTTTTAAACTTTACTATTAGATAATGTCCATAAATCTCATGATAGGTACCCAAAGATTCATAGTGAACTTGATGGAGCTTCAGCAATAACGCATTGCCTAGTCGCCACTGAGCCACAAAGGACTATCTAAATTGATTCTTTTCGCCTATAAGCTCTAATCGCATCATAGGAATTACAAAAAAGGCTCCCTTGTAGACTTATAGTTATTATCGTCAATTTTCTTATTTTGATAGCTTTTCGATTCCATGGATTATAACTTATTCGCACACAAATACTCGACGATTCTACTCGTTAATACATAGAGCCCAATAAGCATATCTTGAGTCGGTACGGAAATGGATCCCCAATAGCTGGAGACAAGAGATTCATATGAGAAAACATAAGTAAACGAGCCTCCGCTTGCGCCTCTAAAGATAAAGGCATGAACTGCCATTTGATCCCCATCAAAGTCTGCATTGAATCCCTTACAAACTAATGGATGTAAACAAATAGCGCGTCCTTCCACTAAAATAGGTTGGAATGCCTGTATACCTAATCTATGCAGAGTAGGCGCTCTATTCAGCAATACAGGATGTCCCTGCATAACTTCTTGCAGTATTTCCCATACAATCGGCCCTTTTCCTGAATTTTACTCTTAGCAACCCTATGTTCGGAGCAAGATGTTGTCTAATTGACCGCGAATTACAAAATGTCTGGAAAAGCTCCATTGCTATTTCGCGAGGCAATCCAGCGATGTAATGAAAGTGAGGGGCCAACAACAATGACAGAACGTCCTGAATAATCGACTCCGTTTTGAAGCAAAGTCTCAAGAAATCTTCCTCTTGCCTTCAATTACATCTGAAAACGACTGTAAACCTTATTATGACCGTCCTCATTGGTTGTCCGGGATTCCACTATAGTGTATCCACGCTTCTTGTACTAATTTTTCCCACATTACTAATTTCTGGCGTAGATCTATACTTGTTAAATAGATCGGTAAGAGTATTATTTCGATAGATAACTCTTCTATAGAGTTCATTAATATCCGAACTCATTAGTTTACCCCCATCTATCTGAATGATCGGTCTCAACTCGGGAGGAAGAACCGGTAATAGACATAAAACCATCCATTCTGGTTCTATATTTGTTCGAATAAATGCTTAGCCAAGCTGCGTCTAACCAAAAATCCTTTCTTCTTCCAATTTTTCGATCTTCCCATTCATTACCCGTGAGGCCTTCTTCTCCTAATTCTTCCATTCTACCACCGAATAATCGATAAGAATTCGCAAATCTAGATCGGCTAATTGTTCTCGAATAGCATTTGCTCGGTAGAAATTTCGCGACTTGAAATGTATCGAAACCTGGGTAGTAAAAAAAAGGGATACTGTATTTCCAGGATTGAATTTCATATTCGAATGAACCTCGTAATCGTAAGAAAGTAGGTTTTTAGCGATGGGCCTAGCAAAGAAAAATTAGGAGGACCTGGTGATCCCCCTCAAATCGGACATGAGAGTTTCCTCTCATCCGCCAAGTAGTTACACCAAATAAAGATAAAGTAAAGGAGTTCTCGCTTTCAAATTCTAGAACCCCCAAAAAGGTCTACTTTACTCGAAAATCCAAGAAACATTTCATTGATTGATTCTCTTTATTGACGTTGATTTCGATTTTCTTAATTTTATTCAATATTCAATTCAAAAATTAGACATAAATGAAATGTGAAATTCTTGAGTAGTCTACTTCCCTCGAATGCTGAATCCTCTAAATTAAAGGAGGTCATAAGGGATTTACATTTGTCATGTAATCTTCCATTCGATCTCTTGTAGTCCTGCGGTACCTCTCGACGAGGCCCACGATGCCCTTTAACTTAGCCCAAGCCTATATGCGATGTATAGACTCCTGCAACCATGACATATTTGTTTCCTTTGAATATAATTTCATTTCTTTCTAAAAGAACTAAAAGAAATGAGAGCGGTTAATTCCACAAAAAAAGAAGTCTTTTTCACGAGGTACAATCAAATTTTAGTTATTTATTTTACTGACTCGACCATAGACCACACCTTTTTATTTGGGAGTATTGAATACGCCCATAATTCTGAGCTTCATGTTATCTCCAAGAGACATGTCAGATCCAGGGGCATCCCAATTCGATTGAATGGATGACAGTTTCTCATTCAATCTGTAAAATAATAATTTCGATCAAATCACACACATCGCAGTATACTAGACCCCTTCACCTTAAGAGGTTTGTCTAAGATTAAGATAATTCAGGAAGACGTTTCAAATACCATACAGTTACTGGACATGCCAGCCTTTATGTATCCCATTTGATATCTTCGTATCCGAGAATCAACAAATTCAACTCCGCATTGTTCACAAAATTTAGGGCCCTCCTTTTGATTTTAATTACTGATAATTTCACATGCAAATTCCACTTTTTATAGGTCCAAAAATTCTTCTCTAAAAATAATCCATCCTTTCCGGTTTATTTATTTTGTAATGAAAAGTATAGGGTTTTGTCACCCTCCAACGGTTTTTCCATTAGGTAGGATTTTCTGGCCCAAGCATTTATTTGTTGGGAGAAACTGATCCAATTGGAGTTGTTGATGTTTATAATGGTCGATCATAGAAGAGAAATTCTGATTCATTCCGATTAAGCTTCCTTCCATTAATCTGGAAGTTCTTCTCAGATACAAGGAAATGATTCAGTTCCAGAGCCAAAGATCAATTCTCGGACGAGCAATCGAAAAGATTCTGAGCATCTTCGGGTTTAGTATTGTTCCAATGATCGTAGTCCCAAGTACTTTAAGCGAGCTCTAATATGATCAGATTTATAAGTAAGCATTTCTTGTGCAATATGAGCAACACCAAATCCTCTAGAGCCCAAACCTCCATTTCCTCCTACTCGTTGTCCTCTTGTTGACCTTCCTCTAAGTGGTTGTTGTGTAACAAGTGCATATGTCCACTGAACGCCCATGTATTTTATCATCAACTGATGAATTTAATTTCAAGTAGGTTTTCCTATTATAACAGGTTGCTCAAAGGGGCCTCCTGTTCTTCCATCAATATCTGCTTTTTCCTGGATATTCGTTCAATACCCATGGATTGCTTGTTTGCTTACTGGCTTGAGTATATAATTCGAAAACACTAGTTTTCTCGAAGCCTCTTGTTCATATCTCTCATCAAATGGTGCTATTCGATAATGTCTATCTAGTAGACTCCCTGCTAACCAAGCGAGCATTCAAATAGCTGTCCTACATTCATTCGTGAAAATTACGGTTGAAGACCATATCAACAGGTCTTCCGTCTCTGGTGCAACAAGGCATATCCTGTCTAGGTAAAATTTTGAAATGATCCCTTTATTTCCATGCCTTCCGGCTACTTTATCGCCTACTTTGATTTCGCGTTTCTGTGAAATATATACACGAATCGTTTCGGATTATAACTAGAACCCCTTTCTGGACCCATCTCACATCGATGACTCGACCTCCCACCTATAGGTAATTTGAGACAAGTTTCCTTTGAAGTGGATACCTGAATCTCAAGCATGGTCTGTAATAACTATCTCTGGAGACATGATGATTCTTCGCCAATTGAGGCGTTAATTTCTACTACTAAAATATCGCCTGTCTCCACCCAAGATCCCAGCATCACAATTCCATTTTTGTCTAAATTGGTGAGTAAATGGGCCTAGGTGGTATTTCGTTAGTGATTCTTTCAGGACCTTGGCTTTGTCACATGAGTCTGAATTTCATATTTTCGTATGTGAAAAGAAGTATAAATATCTTCTATACTGTGACGCTCGCAATGAGTACCGCATCCTCAAAATTGTAACTTCCCATGGCATATAAGCTACTAGTACGTTTTGCCCAAAGCGAGTTCGCTCACCAACCGTAGCGGCACCGTCCGCTAAAATTTGCTCTCTTTTAATGGCATTTACCCGCCAACCCGGCAGTTTGATGCATACAAGTATTTTTGTTGAACGTTGATACATAACTAATGGAATGAGTATCTCCATTGACCGATAAAATAATCTTGTCAGTATCGGTCGAAATGATCTTTCCTCGTGATCGCTATAAGGGAACTCCTGAATCTAGAGCCATTGGCGTTCCAAATCCAGTTCCAACAATGTACCTCGGAACGAGAAAGGGAACTGCTTTATGCTGCATATTAGAACTCATTAAAGCCCGATTCGCGTCATTATGCTCGATAAAAGGAATGAGGGAAGTCCAATAGAAAAATATTGAAAAGGAAAAATACTGAAGATGAATCACCCCATGCAAAGTTTAGAATTCTTGGCGGTATTGAGCCGAACAACCTGTTCTTCCTGAATACCCTGATTCAAGGCCAAAGAATTTCCTGCTACCATATAATATCTATCTCGACTTGGGATAAATAGCATCTGTGCTTTTGATCTCTCAAAGATTTTATAAAATGGACTTCTAGAGACCCCAATGACCAATCCTGGCATGAATTGCTAAGGATCCGATAAGTCCAACATTGATCCCTTCAGACGTGTCAATTGGGCAAATGCGTCCATAGTGACTAGGATGGATATCTCGTATCCGAAAATTAGCAGTTCGCCCGGTCAATCCTCCGGGGGCCCAAATAACTCAATTTTCCCCATATTTTGCGTCAATGGATTTGTTCGATCCAAACTTGAGACAATGGGTGTAATCCGAAAAGGATTCATAAGTGGTTGTTACTGAGTCGAAGTTACCAAATTTGAGGAGTTGGTCAATTTATGCCCACTGTTCTATATAGTTCCTCTACCTACATTTTCTAAACGAACCAGAGCCAATCCGAATTGATCTTGTAAGAGATCCGCCACAGAACGAATACGCTTATTTTTCAAATGACTATATCGTCAAATGCATTCCAAATTTCATTCCAATAAACGATCCGCAGCTGCCAATATATCTCGTAAATAAAAATGTATTGTTCTGAGGTATATTAAGATTCAATTCTGTTCATATTTCGTCGACTAATCCTTCCTAATTCACATCTTTGCTGAAAAATTTTCTTTTGTAATTCCTTACATGATTCAGAAAATACCGGATCCCTGCCTACACAAGAAAATTGTTGATAAAACTCCAAATGGCATTTTCTTTGACCCAATTTTTTTTTTCCTTATCGGTTCAGGAAAGACAAGAAAAACTTAGGTAGCAAACATTCTAGAATTCTCTTAGATCGAACCCAGCTGATGATAGAACTAGAATAGATATTTTCTGTTTCCTACTTACACGAGCCTATCCTTGCTTTTCTAATAATTCTAATTCTAACCTCCCTCCCTCAATCTGATATTATGGTACCAGTATAGACCGAAATCCGTTATGATCCAATTCTGATCGATAATAGATACGGGGCTTTGTAATATTTGATTGATCACAATTTGTATATTCCATTTACTATAGAAGTTCCGAGGAGTTCATTAAAGAATGTTTCAATAAAATTGTTTGTTCTGCATATCCTTACTGGTTTTCCATAATCCTGTGGATACATATAATTCAAGAATATGTGAGTGATTCATACAGCATCCCTTTCTTTATCAACGGTTCCACCAATTGATATGTTTCCACAAATAATTGAAATTCAATTTCTTGCTCTGTATCTTCAATTTTGGAAACTTATAAAGTTCTCTGTTAAGCCCCGATCCATGAACCCACAAAATCCTTCAAATTGTATCTGATTCAACCCAGGTATTGTAGACATTTCCATTTCATCCCTTAGCATTTTGAATTTCCCATTTCTCAAAAGAATCCCATTCTTTTCTCATTCTTCATCGAATCCTACGAATCGATCTAATAATGATGGAATTGAATTTATTCTAGTTTACTGAATCACATGAAATTTTATCTAACTCCATACCATATAATATATGTGGAATGTATGAAATATGAAATGCGTATGAACGGAAGAAGAAAATTATACTCAAATTTTATTTATATTTAGAACAAACAGATACAGAAAATTGATAAATGCCATTTAGCCGCATGGAGTTTTGTTTTGTATAGAATATAAAAAAATAATTCAATTTCTACCATTATTATGATATTATATTCCAACTGATTGAATACCAGAAAATGAAAGGAATTCCTGATTTGATCTGTTCATTGAGATAAAGACAAAATAATTCTAAAATATATATAGGAGAGAGTTGATTTTTTCTAGCGCTTAATTTTTTTCATGGACTCCATTGTTCAAAAAACGATTCGCAGAGAAGATAGATGTTTTTACCCACTTTTTTAGTTTTTTATTTTTAGTAGAATATTTAGAATATGATTGAAGTGCGTACGAAAAGGGGCTTATATTTATTAAACATGTGCAGATATAGCATTTCTATTTATATATGTCTTTCTTTATTCCATTATAACGCTCTAATGAGACAAGACATGGTGCTCTATCAAAAATTCTATTTTTCTTTTTATTTTAATCTATTCAATGAAAAATTGAACACGATAATTTCGTGTTGATTCCCTATGGACATCATATCTAGATAGATAAAATACCTCATTAGATAACTATAACTGTGTAAATAAACTGCTGCTCTGGGGTTTATAGACTCATAATTGCAAGTTATATTATAATATACTTGAAATTCAGAAAGTTTTTTTATTGAAAAAATCAATACTGATTAGTTATGTATCCAGTTTGATTTTCTTATACCATTAGAAAAGACAAGTGAAGAAGAATCGTCCATAAATTTGCAATAGTTAATGGTTCCAATTTATTTGTCCTGAATTTTGACTTTGTAACTGAGAATCCACATTTTCTTTTCAATAGAAAAGAAAGGAAAGTTTTAGATATTGTGTCTTGAGATACTATAACCAATTGAAGGTATGGATCCGATCTAAAAATGAAAAGAAAAGGGGGATAATACTTCCTTTTGTTTGTAGCCTTGGCGATGGCCGAGCGGTAAGCGGGGGACTGCAAATCCCTATTCCCAGTTCAAACTGTGTCGCCTGATCAACAAAACTGAAATCCTAACGTCTCCTAACGTCTAGGATTCAAGGAAAACTAAAGTAGTGAAGGGAATCAGTAACTCTTGATATGGGAGCCCCCTTACTAATGGAGTGGCTACTAGAGGAGTCTTGAATTAGATTGGATAACGGAGTGTCTAATTAATTCAATGAATGGTTGTAGAAGGTTGGAAGATACTTTGTATACAGACGGATGAAAGTCTCTGAATGTTCAGGGCATCCAATTATATTAGATTGATAGATAATCGGCTTTTAATGAGGACACCAAAGAAAGAATAAGTCTTATTATTGATACATGTGAGTAACATTCTTTGATATTTCCAGCAAGTTACTGCGCATTTTGCTTGTGCTTAATGGTTCTCGATTTACCTCGAAATCATATAAGAGCTTGTTATAAGCGGATTTATCGAAGTGATTCATCAACGGTGGCGTGTCACAACCCCTTTTCTTTTTGACTCTGCGCCAGTAATTCCACTATTATTAGTGAACAATAATGGAAAATGGAATTCCTTCATATTTGTTTCATATTCATAGATAGGGACATAATACACATGGATATAGTAAGTCTTGCTTGGCTGTTTTAATGGTAGTCTTTACATTTTCTTCCTTTCACTCGTAGTACAAAAGAAGGGCTCTAGGGGTACTCTAATTGGGGTTGAGGAATCAAACCGTATCAATTGTTTTCTAGACGTTTCGGTAAAAGCCTTTTTTATTTTAACTATTTTATTAGTCTTCATTTGAAAATTCTGGATTCTAGTGGAGTAATGTATTCTATGAATAACACCTTTTCAATCAAAATCAAACAAACATTTCAATAATCCCTATGTTCATTTCTGAAAGTAAAGGATCCGGATGATAGGCAATTAAAAAAGAATTCTTCCTAAATTGTCTATTTTGATGAACCAGTTTCACCAGAGTTAGAAACGGACAATGAGGACAAGGAACCCCTTGTTTTCTGTATTTGCTTGTTTTTATTTCCTCCCTTTACTGTTCAAAGAGAAAAAAAGTCTTTTTTATTTAATTTAATAAGATCTTGCCTTAGTGTAGTCACATATTAGACACTTACCTCAGTTTTAGTTGAATTTCATTATGAAATGCTTTATTGACTCATTTCATATCATGGATCAAGAAGTTAAATTAAAATCATAGGTATACCCTTTTTCGAAACGAAATACGAAGAAAAGTTACCATAGAACTCTTTGGATCATCTGTCAGTTGCTCAACGAATTACTTCTTTGGAATGTTCAAAAAAGATTACTTGGTTTTTTTTTTTATTAATTTAATTAATATATGCCTATTCCATTCCATTTTCCTTCATTTTGATTATTTAATAGGAATCGGTATCCACCAAAAATCAAATCCATGAAATGAAAGAATTATAAAATCGTAAGACTTGCCTTCAATTATTTCAGATTAATTGAAATCAACACAATAAATAGATCAAGCGAAGAAATAAAATTGAGATACTATGTACAGTACATATATTTAATTGATATCGACATATGAAGATCCATATTGTGGATCTATCTTATTGCTTGTATCTTTCTACACATTACAATAATAGATATAGATAGTATGGTAGAAAGATTCATATTTTTCTACCATACTATCGAGTTTTATAGGACACTGCTGATTCTAGTCCATTCATTTTATTTAAGACGAGATTTGAATCCTTTTTCTTAACTTGATAAAAAGTCAAGTTTCATTCAAATTAATCACTTTGACTGACAGTTTTACGTATATTATAAGTAAAAAGCGGTAGGAACTAGAATGAACAGCGCTGTAGCAATAAATGCGAGAATATTTACTTCCATAATTTCATTGTTTT
>NW_026291400.1:0-43812 GCF_025698545.1 Gossypium raimondii
TTTGTTTATACTTATCGATAGAGCAAAACACTGGTTCGATACTAATTGTTCAAAAATGGGTTTTTGAAAATGCAGCAAAAATCAATATAGGAAAAGCCTAAGTTTAAAAAATTCTAAAATAAGAATTTAGTTATGATATCTAAAGTAATAAACACTTAATAAAAATTGTACCTTTTCGATTCGTCTATGATGAATGCTTCATTGAGTAGTCTTTTCTATTATCCTCAAGCTCACGTTTGCCGAGTCACAATAACATTAAACAAGTGCAACAACTAAACCAATGTTGATAGCACTTAAAGGCAATGGCTGAAGCAAACAACAATTGAAAAAAAAAATGAAAGAATCGGTGTTGCAAATTTTTAAGATTAGCACAATGGCCACAAGGTAATTGACGGCTATAATAAAGGGCTGATCGACAAATGCACAGCAGGCTAAAACAACAAGAAATTGAAGCTAATCAGCACCCAAATAGCAGGCAGCACATTTAGATGGCAAACAGTACGAGGTTAAGCAACAAAATTGAAGCAAATTAAATAGCAAGTCAGTAACAAAAGGAACCAGTAGCAGCTAATTGGAAGTTGATCGATAAGTATTTGGTAAAACAACGTTATTCGGCCAACATGCAAAATAGTACACATGCATACACCACCCTCAATTACAATCCATAGAATATTAACAATTGACCGGAGCACCACTACAACTCGGATTCGTCTCGATTCCTTCTTAACGCTACACCGGTTTGAAGATCTGCGTTAATAGTCGATTAACAATAATGAATGCTCACTAACCAAGCTAAGAGGGTTCAGTCAAGGGGTGAGATATAATGATGACAAGATGAGAGTTAGATGGGGCAGCAATGCAGAAATTATGAGGGCAACAAAAACTTCAATGTGCGACAACAGGAGAAGGAGAAATGGACATCAATGGAGAATCAAAAATGGCAGAAAATTCTAAATGTAACATCCCTATACCATGTTCGACTTAAGGAACCTGATATAAGAATATTACATTTGGTGCCAAATTAATACTTGGCTAATTACTAATATAATTGAACATAAAAACTAATACTTGGAACATACCTAATATTTTTCCTAAGTACATGCCATTCTAATCAAAACTTTAAAACATACCATATTGTAAAAAACAATCAGATACAGAAGTATGAAAATTAAAAAAATTGTAAAAATAGTTAATTTTAAAAACTTGGTTTTGAAGTTTTTATCAAAATTTTATTGTGTTCATTTTAAAAAATTCAGTTTTATTTAATTTTAGTTTCTTTAAATTTTATTTTAAAATTAGCTTATATAAAAATTTTAACGTATTCATTTATTGATTTTAACAACAAAATAATTTGATTAATATAACATCAATTGTTTAGTAGATGAATTTGAAGTTTGAAAATAGATTTAAAATAATGGTCATAATTTAGGGGTGGTTGATGTGCTAATTATTAAGTGTGAAAATAGGACCCAAAGACTCATCTTTTTCTAAGTCGTCTCCTATCATAATTGCAAAATAAATGGATGGGGCCATTACCAAACCAATCAGTGCCAACATCAATAATTTAGCTCCCCATATCGAGGTAATCTCATAACACAAATCCTTTGAACCCAGTTGTCTTAAAACTTTTCTTAACATTTTAGTGCAACCTTGATTTTTATTTTTATTTATTTCCTTTCCCTTAAAAAGAAGAAAAGACCTTCAAGTTTTTTTCTTTTTTCTTCTTCAGTTTTGCTTACTTTCTTTTGCTCCCAAAAACCAAGAAAATATCCCTTCAAATCCCATTTGATCGTCTTGAAGTAGCAAGGATCTTCTCAGCACCTAGTCTAGTTTGATTTTGAAGTTCCCAAGTGAGGTAAATGTATTTATGTATGCTTAATTTCTTTATTTTTTATTTTTTTATATATAAATTTGTTATATATTTCTTCATCTAATATTATATTTTTATGTTTTTCTTGAACTAAATCAGAGCAAAATAGACTGTTTGGATTTGCTTTTTTTTCACACTCAAATTCTTGGAATCAGTACTTCATTTTGAAGGGTAAGTGGGTATGTTTATTATGTTTTCCATCATTATATGCATAATATTAAATGGATACCAAGCAGTACCAACATCAATAATTTAGATCCCGATTTTGTATAAAATTATTAAAAAACTCACAATTATTTATAAATAGAAAATGTATATAAAATTCTAGAAAAATAAAATCTTGAATATGTTGTTTCATAACTAAATTGTATGAGAAATAAGGAAAATCACCATTCAATAACATCCGATTACAAATTAAAATCAAAACAAAACAAAACAAAAATGTTAGATTATTATATGTAATTTCCTGAATATTTCTCTAAACCAAATTAGTAGTATTATCAAGTTGAGTTTCATGCCCTTGAAGAACATCTAGAACTGATATTACAAATACTTATGAAATTGACCTTGATGCCATATTTTCAGTCAAAAGAATACAAATATGCCATAATTTTTCTTTTCCAAACTCAATTCAAATTTCATTACATTTTAATTTTTTCAGAATTTTATCTTTTCTTATAAAGTAAAAGCTATGTCAAGTAATGAAGATGTAAAAACAAATGAATTTGCTTAATATTTTTCTATGTTTGTTTTTAAAGAATGAGTATTGAAGTAATAGATAATATAGAGAAATTTTCTTCCTTTTTTTTTATGTCAGGACTCGGGTCTTTAAAGTTCCTCAATCATTTTCTTCCTTCTTTTCAGAATTAGATTTGCTTTTTTGCTTGAATCTTGACTTTATAGTCAATTTGGTCAAGTCAGGTTTTAAAAGCTTTAAGGTTGTATGGTCGTGGCTTGCGAATATAAAAGGTAAGTGCACAATGAGTTGAATTAATTTACTTATCTTTACCATGTTCACTATGGTTTGAACATTTTAAGTTACTCTTATTTTCATGCAGAGTTTTTATATTTTTCTTTTCAAGCTCAATTCAAAATTCCATTACATTTTTTTTTCAAAACCAAATTGTAAAATGAAAATATATTCAGAATTTTATCTTTTCTTATAATGTAAAAGCCATGTCAAGTGATTGATAAGGTAAAAAGCATAGAACAAATAAATTTGCTTAATAGTTTTTCTATATGTGTGTTTTTAAAATAATGAGTATTGAATATTTCAATATAGATAATAGAGAGAAATTTTGTAGGGTTTAAAATAATTATCCCTAATTTTCTCACTTTATTTATTTTTAATTTTATAATGTTCCAAAATTTTAAAAATAATTTCAACTTTTTATCATTTTATATATTATCAAAATGAAATTCACCGAAAGTATAAAAATTTAGGACTAAAATTTTTATTAAATCATTTAAAAGTTCCACTTAACAGTTGAGTGACAAAAATAATAATTTCAAAAACATTAGTGGTAAAATTGTAACTTTTTTAATTGAGTGATTAAAACAAAAATTAGCAATAGTTTAGTGACTAATAATGTAACTTTTTTGGTACAATGATAATTCAAATTTGGCTATTCCTAAAAAGGTGAACATTCGATCATATTTATTCACATATTACAAACATCCATATGTAAGCAATTCTCCCAATTAAAATCAAATTTTAATATCAACAACTTTAACAACTCATAAATAGGAAGATAATATGTTTCAAGAGACATGAAACCACATCCTTCTACATTGACAACAATTACTATGACAATGAAGCTAAGACTCAATCCAATAATACTTATATATTTTTGTTATACCTAATTAAAGTCATTTACCAGTATATTAGACATTCTTATACCCTACTTTCCCATACTTTCCCATTATTATCGTGATAATGATGATGATGTTACAATTGAGCACCAAGATCACTGTTATACTTGTTTTAATTGGTATAATAATAATTTTAGTCCTCTTTTCTTTTATATTTTCTATCAATTTGACTCGATTTTGTATAAAATTATTTTAAAAAATTTAAAATTTTAAAAAAGAAAAATGTTTATAAAAATTCTAGAAAAATAAAATCTTGAATATGTTGTTGAATAACTAAATTGTATGAGAAATAAAGTAAATTACCATTCAATAAAATCGATAACAAATTAAAAGCAGAACAAAACCAAAAAAAAGCTTCCTCAATGTTTCTCGAAACCAAATTAGTAATATTATCAAGTTGAGTTTCATGCCCTTAAAGAACATTTAGAACTCATATTACCAAGGCTTATGAAATTGACCCTAATGTCATTTTTTAGTCAAGATATATAACAAAATTTCCTTTTTCAAACTTAATTCAATTTTTCATTACATTTAAATTATTTTTCAAAACTCAAATTATAAAAATAAATTATATTTAGAAAAAATTTATAACATAAAAGCTATGTCAAGGAACAAAGAACAAATAATTTTACTTAATGTTTTTTTTCACGTTTTTTACTAAAGAATGTCTATTGGATACTCGATACAAATAACATAGAGAAATTTTGTAGGGCCCAAAACAATTATCTCTCATTTTCTCACTTTATTTATTTTTAAATTTTTATCTACTTTTATTTAATTTTTATTTTATAATGTTCTAAAATTTTAAAAATAATTTCAACTTTTTACCATTTTATATATTATCAAAATGAAATTCACCAAAAGTATAAAATTTGAGGATTAAAATTGTTATTATATCAATTAAAGAAGTGTCACTTAACATTTGAGTGACAAAAAAACAATTTTAAAAACATTAGTGATGAAATTGTAACTTTTAATTAAGTGACCAAAACAAAAATACCCATAGTTTAGTGACTAATAGTGTAGCCTTTTTTTGGTAAAATGAAAATTTGACCCGATCTTGTATAAAAAAACTCAAAATTATTTATAAAATAGAAAAATGTATATTATTCAACATAGGGATTTTTACCCAAATCATATAAAAATAATTAGTTATGAAAATGGTATGGAAAATAAATTAATTACAAAAATAAGGCATTTGGTACAATATCCTGCTGTGTGTTGCGACATATTGGTAGCACTAGATTAAAATGTGATGACCTAAAATATTTAAGGACTTGATGCGCCCAAAATTTTAATTTTGGGTATTATGATTGTGTAACATAAATATCTCATCAATTTAGTGGTTATGTGTTCTAAAAGTGTTTGAGAGGTCCTAAGTTTAAGTCAAGATTTGGGCAAATTTTAATATGTAAATTTAAAAATATTCAAAGACTTGATATGTAAATCTCTCATTTTGATTGGCTGTTGAAAATAAACTCTAAAGATGTTGTGTGACAGTGGTGGCACAAAATCTTAAAAATGTTATGTGATATTGTTCATCCAGTTCAAATTATGTCTAGCATAACCGTTAACATTGTTGATAGTAATTTTGTTTGGCTCATATATATATATATATATATAATAAAATTTTTCTAAAATTTTTATAATTATAATTTTATACGATACCGTAAATTAAATTAATAATAAGAATAATTACAATGCTATCTGTAATGGCAGACAGCAAAAAAAAAGGCTAAAAAGAAAAGTAATAAAAATAGGATTCCTTACTAATAATTCTGCCTCTGTGGATCCTACCAGAGACTTCATAATTTCCCTGTTTTTATCTTCACTTTCTTCTTTCTTCTTCTTCACTGCTTTTAATTTGTTTCGATGTCCAAGGTCTATCACCAATTTTCAAGCATCCAGTCAACGTAATTTTCTTTCATTTGCTTAATTCATCACATGCTTTTCTTTGCTTTTGATTATCTGCTACTGTTATAGCAGCTAGCTTTGTAAGATTGTCAAGGAACTCAACTTCACTGCTTCCTTCTCAGTTCTAATCTCTCTACACTTTTCAGCCACTAAGTCGGGTAATAAGATCTGAAGCTATGATTTCCTCTACTAATTATCAACAGTCTTAGATTTTAAGAGTGAATGACCAGCAGACATAATCTACTATAGAAAGAAATTAATACAAAACAGCTACCCAGAAGCAATATAATGTTGAAATCTCAAACTGTCAACATTTTAACTCTTAATATTCTGTAATGAACTCTTGCACACTTGAATCTAGCATTTTATATACATCGAGAGCTTGATTCTGGTGACCATAATTTCATCATGTTTCTGTCTGCCACCCATCCATAGCTCCATCTAATAGACGCCATTGCTTGAAACTTGCATTCATGTTTCCTTTTCATGCTTACACTCACATATCAATACTTCATAAAATATCCAATTCATTCACAGATTTTCATTCTGCTACTACTATATATGATTGCATTGCAGGGACATAGCAATGGAGTACGTAGAGCCTGTTGTCGGCATTGCAAATTGTCTTGGAACTCCTGTTTGTAAATATTTGCAATATCACAGAAAGCTGAACAATTATGTGAGAAACTTCAAGAGGATCAGAGATGAATTGAATTGCAAAATGGAAGATATAAAGCTGCAATTGAAAGCAGAGCTTCTTAGTCCTCTGGGGAAGATACCAAAGCAGGGAGTTGAAAATTGGTTGAAAGCTGTGAAAGAGATGATTAGGGAAGCACAAGTTGTTGAAAACAAAGTCAGTAACGGGAGATATCTCTGTCGTGCTTGCAACGGGAAGCTGGTTGATGAAAAGACTCGAGAACTGAAGGAATTTCTTAATAACGCTCCTAATGCCTCTGAAGGTCTTGCCATGGATGGTCCAAGTGCTGGGTTGCCACTGCCAACATCAGAACTAGTTGGAGAAGAAGCTGTCAGAAATGAGATTTGGGCATGTTTGATGCAGGAGGAGGTGAGCAAGATTGGGGTTTGGGGATGGGCGGTGTGGTAAAACCACTATCATAAAGCACATCCACAATGATCTTTTGAAAGAACAAAGATTCGAAAGGGTAATCTGGGTTACCATATCAAAGGAGTTTAATGTCATGAAGGTACAAGATGATATTGCAGATGCTTTGAAGTTGAAGGAAGGTTGGCCCAGAAAAGGAGACAAGCTCAGACGAGCAGCAATCTTGTCAAAATGCTGAAGAACGCAGGAAAGCATGTTCTAATCCTAGATGATGTGTGGATAAAGTCTCTCTAGAGGAAGTTGGGATCCCTGAGCCAAGTGGTAGCAATGGCTGCAAGTTGGTGTTGACAACCCGTTCGGAGCATGTCTGTAAGTACATGGGTTGTAAGGTGATAAAAGTGAAGCCACTTTCAGAGGAAGAGGCATTGATACTATTCTTGAATAAAGTTGGACCTAACATTGTTCAAAGTCCAACTATAATGCCTACTTTGAAGCTTGTTGTCAACGAATGTGCGGGTCTACCTCTTACAATTGTCGTGGTAGCTGGTACCATGAAAGGAGAAGATAACCCTCGTATTTGGAAAAATGCACTCAAAGAATTGAAAGAGAGAATAGGGAAGTGGAAGGAGGAAGCTGAGGTAATCGAGCGCTTGAAATTTAGCTTCGATCACTTAAAGGACGAGAAAGTGAAATATTGTTTCTTACATTGCGCATTATATCCCGAAGATTTTGGAATTGAAAAGGATGAACTAATTGAGTGCTGGATTGAAGAGGAATTCATAGATGATATGAGTACAAGACAAGAAATGAAAGATAAGGGCCATGTTATTTTGAAGAAATTAGAAGATAATTGCTTGTTGGAAAATGTCTTGTATGAAAGAGTGCAAATGCATGATGCAGTGAGAGACATGGCATTGTCGATCACAAGAATGAATCCTCGATGTATGATACAAGCAGGTTCGCAATTAGAAGAGTTACCAGAAAAAGTGCAGTGGAGTCCGGATATTGAGAAAGTGTCACTTATGTATAACTCCATATCAGAAATTTCCATAGATGTGCTGCCCACAAAATGTCAACTTCTCACAACCTTGTTATTGCAGGAGAACCCTATAAAGAAGATCTCAATTTCTTTCTTCATAAACATGCCTTGTCTTAGTGTTCTCAATTTGTCCTCTACGAAGATCAAAAGTTTACCAAATTCCATCTCTGAACTAAAGAACCTCACAACATTGTTGCTTAGTGGCTGTCGAGAATTAAGAGATCTGCCATGTCTTTCGATGCTTCAAGAATTGAAGAAGCTGGATCTAAGTCAGACTAAAATTGAGGAAGTCCCTGAAGGAATGGATATGCTGGTAAAGCTAAGATATCTTGATCTTCAAGTGTTCAGTCTGAAAGAGATACCCGCTGGACTTTTACCAAAACTCGTTCACCTTCAGCACTTGAGTTTTGAAGTGGACAATGAAAAAACAAGTCTAAAAGCAGAGGAGATGGAACCATTGAAGAAGTTGGAGTGCTTTACCGGACGTTTCGAAGACATCGGTGAATTGAATAAGTTCATCTCCTCAATGCAACAAAGTAAGAAAAATCTCATCAATTACCATTTACAGGTGTGCTCATCTCTTCCGATGGCTTCAGGAGATAAAACAGTAACAATTGGAGGAGTCCAGAATTGGGAAGGTGAGTTAATTATGCACCCAATTGAAATTCAAGAGTTGAATATTTTTGGGTGCGACTATTTGAGAAGCTTAGTCGATGACAATTCTTCCTTCAAAAATGCGATTGACTTGAGGGTTTGTTGGATTTGGATGTGTGAAGGGATAGAGTGTGTTGTTTCCCTGTCCTCTTTTGCCTCTTCTTCCGCTCATCCATTTCAGAGCCTCGAGGTGTTGAATCTTTTTAATCTGCCAAAGTTGAGTGCCCTTATTATGAAAGATGCAGGAATTGGTTCAGCAACAACATCAACAGTGGCTCCGTCTGCCTGCTTTTCCCATCTTAAGGAAATTATGATATACAACTGCTCAAGTATGAAGACGTTGCTTCCACATTGGTTGCTTCCAAACCTCCAAAACCTGGAAGAAATACATGTGTCACTCTGTGATGAGGTAGTAGAAATATTGGGAGTAGCAACATCAGAAGTTGAAGAAAAAGGGAGTGATGCATTAATCAAATTCCATCTTCCCAAATTGAGAGAGTTGTTATTCAGTGGATTACCAAATTTGAAGAGCATCTGCAGCAAAAGTGGAGTGATGGTTTGTGATTCTCTCAATTTATCAAAGTTGATGAAGGTGTGATAAACTGAAGAGAATTCCTCCATTTGTTCCCCTTGTTGGGAATGGGCAGCCATTTGCATATGCTCCACCTTCTCTTACCATCAGGTCAAGCACAGAATGGTGGGAATCGTTGGAGTGGGATGACCATCCAAACTTTGAAAATGTTCTCAAGCATGAAAGGTATGAACCATTTATAGTTAGTTTTTTTTTTTTTTTTATAAATCTAATTTCTCCATTTTAATAAAATTTCAGGAGTTCTTGGTGATGTTGTTGTAGAGAAAGATGAAAGTGTAGGTGGGAAAGAAGGATAGTGCAAAAGAGAGGAGAAAAGGAATGATGGAAGGAAGAGGTTAAGAGGCTCCACATTGTAAACATATAAATTTGCTTAATATTTTTCTATGTTTGTTTTGAAAGAATGAGTATTGAATATAGATAATATAGAGAAATTTTGTAGGGTTTAAAAATAATTATCCCTAATTTTCTCATTTTTTATTTTTAAATTTTAGAATGTTCTAAAATTTAAAAATATTTTTAACCTTTACCATTTTATATATTATTAAAATTAAATTGACTGAATAATTATATCACTTATTATCATTGAATAAAACAAAACATAGCTAATAACCATTGTTAAGTACCAGTTCAGCTTTTATTAATTCTCAATTCTTTTTTGTTGAAGATAACCGAATTCATAATTTCAACATTAGAAATCTTGTATTTCAAATTAAAAAATTTTCAAAAGGCTAAATTACAACTATATGCTGAAAAAAATTGAAAATTTATGTTGTTTTCTTGAAAATTTATCAATTTATATTATTTTTACAAATAGAAAAGAAAATGTGTCTTATAGGATGTGTTTTCTCTGATCTTTCGGAGAAAACATGAGAGGCCTTTATTCTCTTTCCTAAAAAGTGCTCAGAGGATGCATTTTCGATAGTCTAAAATTGTTTTTTTTTCTGAGTTTGAAACTAGAAGTTTGTAGGTTTTGCTTTTCTCGTGTTCAAGATAAATATTGTTATAGTTTTAAGGTATGTTTGAATTTACGGTAGTGTCGTGGAGTTGGGTGACTTACAATTTCACCTAGCATGTGAGCATGGAGCCATCCGAGAATCTGGATTGCATTGCAACTCAAGGTCCCAGTTAAAGATGGGTTCTATAGTCTCCGATTGAAGTGTAACTAGGTCTTTAATTTTACAAAGGTTAGTTATCAATGAATGGAGCATAAATGGGGCCCAGTTGATGGTGGTTATGTGAGCACGACAACGAGTTTCTCATCATCAAGGAGGATGCTATTTGCCAGAAAGTAAGTATGAGGAAAAAAATGCAATGGCGTTTTAGTATAATCAAGTAATTCGGTAGAAATGGATAAAATGCTACTACAATTTTCTTCCTTATACTTTTGTTTATGTGGTGTATAGCTTCCTCCATTGATGATGAAAAAAAATCCTTATTGTGCCTACAAAACCACCGCCAACTAGGGCCAAATTTATGTTTTGTCCCTTGGCAATATAACCTTTGTAAACTTGAAACCTTAATTACATTTCAACCCGAGACAGTATAATCACCATCAAGTTGGATCTCGAGTTGCAATGCGATCTCGACTGCTCAGGTGATAACTCAATGCTCACATGGCAGGTGAAGTTTGTTGGAACAAAAAACCGAAAACTTTGAAATTAATAAACTAACCTCCTCTTTTGTTTGTTGGTCTAAAGTTAGTCAAATGTCCTCAAGCTCAGTCAATATATTGTTGGCGGGGTTATTCCACCTATACCAAAAACATATTATTTCAACAGTACAATGAAAATTTTGATATAGTAACACTACACCAAAAGAAGGCTTTTAGCGGCGCTAAAAAGCGCGCTATAAAAGTATTTCATGAGCGCTTTTACAGCACTTAAAAAACGCTACACTAAAGACTTCGCCGCTAAAGACCACGACCTTTAGCGGCGCTTTTGCTTTCAACGCTAAAGATCATGACCTTTAGCGGCGCTTCTGCAAAACGCCACTAAAAACATAACCTTTAAAAAATTATTTTAATCAAATAATATCTTTAGCAGTAGCTTTTCATTCAAACGCCGCTAAAGAACAAACCTTTAGCGCACTTCTCACAAAAAGCATACTAAAAACATAACCTTTAACAAAATTATTTTAATCAAATATTATATTATATTATATTTTTAATTTTGAACTTTAAATATACTTTTTAAGGATAAATAAAAATATTATTTAAATTAAATTTTCTATGAAAATTTTAACTTTAAAACTAAATATAAAATGAATGAATTTAGTTTTAAAATTTAAAATAATAAATTAATAACACAATTAAAATCCAAAAGTTAGAACTCAAGTTGTCGTAAATATTAAAGTAAAAATAAAAATTTAGAATCAAAACTAAAATAAATAATACATTTGAAAAACAAACTGACTAGTTGAACCTCCTATGACTATTCACATTGCAAGCTAATAAAAAATACAATGCATTAAATTGTTGAACCTGCCCAGGTACTAACTGACAGCAGAATAACACATTAAATTGTTGGATTAAACATGTAGATTACATACTAATGTAGACCTAAATATTTTCCTTTTCCTTCTACCCTTAAATCTAGAGATAGCAAAAACCAGGGACCTAACACCAGCAAGTTCAAATATATTGCTAAAAGAAACACAACTTTAGCTCCATCCAAATGTACTTTCAATTCTCATTTCAAATTCTGCTTCAATATATTGGATGAGTTTCCCCACTGCATGATGTTAGGTGATCAAACAGAGTACTTTAAAACTGCAAAAGTAAGAAGCAAGCATCCTCACTTGATAATCTGAAGGGTTGTCTTCCTCACCACTTGGTCCTCTAAAAGGAAGCAGTTGAGCTTTAGGTTTCTCTAAAGAGAAAACAACACGAATTCCACCCTCAATCCCATGATCTTTCCTTAAACGGTGTCTCACCTAGAAGCAAAAATTTGAGAAAGAGTAAAGTGAA
This sequence comes from Gossypium raimondii, assembly GCF_025698545.1. Classification (NCBI taxonomy): domain Eukaryota; kingdom Viridiplantae; phylum Streptophyta; class Magnoliopsida; order Malvales; family Malvaceae; genus Gossypium; species Gossypium raimondii. The sequence continues at coordinate 11,970 of NW_026291400.1, forward strand.
TGATATCAGGAAATAAACTCCTAAACAATGTTTTCTTAATGCAATAGATAAACAAGAGTAAAATTGGATATCCAAAATAACAAATACAAGCATAAGATATTAAAGTTTTTCCAAACCAAATAAAATCTAATTGGACAAGGCCCCAAAGTAAACACCAATCATAAGATCAGCAACCACCAGAAAACTGCAGTAGCAAGTGTAGATTCAAAAGCCACAGACGCAAAGAGCCCCCATTTTAGAATGATTGACAACTCCAAAACAACTTCACCGTATTCAGAATCAATAATATAAAATGCCAGAAGCTCAAATCACAATAAATAATAAAAAAAACATAAATATTTCATAACCCAAAGCTACTGATACTAGAATAAAATACGTATCTAGAAGCAAAACCTAACCTTCGTACACACTAAGTAGCAAAGTTGATCCTAATCCTTCAGCTGAATAACTTATGTTGCTTGCTTACTCGTGCTTTAGATGGGTGCAATATCAAACAAGCATATAGAAGGATTAGCCATGCACTATCATAATAATGAAAAATAAAACATAAATTAGAGCATAACATGAACCACATAAAGAAATTAGGAGTTCTATATATGGTGAAAAGCCAATATTTGACTGCAACGTTATATAGAATTCTTATAGCCAATAGGTAAAACTGAAAGTTCATAAGTCATGATGATACCTTTGTGTCAATGTTATCAATGTAGTCCAAAACAAAATCAGGGTTTAACTATTTGATTAAAAAATTAAAAATTATTTTATAAATTATTTTTTTAATCAGGGTTTAAATTTGAAAAATTTAAAGACTAAACGTTATTTTATCTATAGATGAATTGAAAAATTGAAATGCCAACTAAGCTTCTTATATAGCAGCTCTGTCAAGGTTCTGAACTCCAGCAGAATTAATCAAACATAATCATTGACAATATATATATATAATTTTATATATAAAACCTTGTTTGCTCTAAAGAAATTTGGATGGAAAAGGGTTAATTTCATATTCTTTAAATTATTTAAAATAAATGCCTGCATGGATGGAGTCAAGTACCTTCTGAGAGTTCAGGTTGTTCGAATGGGGTACAAAGAGACTTAGCTGCTCCCATCTCACCCCTTGTTCGAGCTTTCACATCTTTCTCCACCTCCTATATATACAAAACATAAAACATCATTTAAGAAAAATGAGCGACATATGCCTCGAGAGATTAGAATATGATCCAGCTCATGTTGTTGCCTAACAAAATACAGGTTTTACAAACTCATCCTACGTTTTTACAACTTCAATGCAGGCATCTCTTTTTTGTTTTGCCACATCGAATAGGTTCTGTTGAATCTTATCCAACATTCCTTTTACTTGTTCAACCAAAAAGACTCTAGAGATATCAGTCTTTTCTCCATTGTCACAGCGAACTGCACGCACCTGTCCAATAAAACACATTCTGGTTTCAATAATAAGAAAATAATACATAAAAGAATAGAAGGAAAGCGGAAATAAGAAAAAAAGGGTTAATTGCATGACCTTAAAGAGCTAAGAAAATAAGTAATTTTGTTTTGGACTTAAAGAGCATAATTTTGAGTATTATTGAGGTTATGAATTCCGAGGACATGTAAGAGAAGTGCACAAGGCTACTAATACGAACATGGACAGCAAATAATCATCTTTTATGTAATAATTAAACAAATAAGCTATCCGATTTTTCTTTTGGTTTGAGTTGGTAAAACGTTAGGCATGTTCGTATTCAACATAAGTTTTCTGACCTTTAAATTTTCATTATTGTTGCAAATAGAAGCACAGTCACTGAAATGAGAATCTCGACATGCTCCTTGTCTTTCTAGTTGCAGGCTTCTGTTAGCAGTATATTACTATCAAAATTTGCAATTGCATTTGAAGAACCTGCAAGAATCTCATAACAGCTAACCAGAACAGGGTCAAAAAATCTCTTCTGTTCTTTTTTCTTTCTGTTTTTTAAGGCTGGAGTTGGTTGGATCTCAGCTACCTTAAATAAATTTGTTTGACTTCGAGCACCCATTAAATACATTAAATCAGGCCCTTCCACTTATAGCCAATTGGTTTTAGGTTGGATGCTTAACACAAGTCATGTAAACTTCTTGTTACTTTTAATTTGAGTTAAATTTTAGAACTTTTCATATAGACTAGCAACTTCCCACTCAATTTTCCACCTCTTTCTCGCAACCAGAAGAAGGAAACACTGATAACAGAAAAAATAAATTATCTCAAATTCAATTCGTGCAATTATCATATCATTTTATTTTCTTTCTCATTTTACATTTTTTTTTCTTGGCAACCAAGCAGGAGTTAGACTACTAACAAACTAACTAAAAGCTTACTTTCTACATCTAACTATGAAAAAAAAAGTAATCGAAAATATAAATTTGAGATAATTTCATCAATCTGCAATTTTCTTTCTCGGTTTCCAGTGCTTTCTCAGTAACCAAAAGGAAACCGTTAAAATTACAACAAAGAGGAGAAAAAAAAAAAGCTATTCGAGTTGAAGTCATGCAATTTTAATTTCCTTCTCAGTTCTTCATTTTTCCTTCTCAATTTCCAAGTTGAGTCCGCGAAATTATTACATAAATTTTGCAATTTTCCTTCTCAATTTCCAAACTTTACTAGAAACCAAATAAAACTATAAAAATTAAACGATAAAAGAAAATATAACCTTGTGAAAGGGACCGACGCGCTGCTCACTGGCATAAGACTTGAAGTTCCTCATCACCATCTCGTTAATTACTAACCTCGGTCCTCGAGATCCCACTTGGGCCTGCTCTGGCTCGCGAGTCGTGAACTCATCCTTCGTTTCCATCTCCATACGGAAATAAGCGGCTGCTAAGTCAACTCACTGCTATTGAATCGGTTTGAGACTTCGAGACGAGTTGATGGAATAAACAATTAAAAGGAAGATGAAAAGTTTAAAAAGCATTTGAGCAAAATTTCAGAAGGATTTTTAGCGGGAATTTGAAATAAACATCACGCGTCAGAATATTTGGGGCGCTTACAAAAAAGTCACTAATTGAATAACTTTTGTATGCGTTTTCAACAAAAACGCCACTAAAAATTAAATTTTTGTAGTGAAACGGGCCGTTTTGAAAATTTTAAATATATATTTATGCGTTTTTGGTTCAAACGCCATTTATTACTTCATACATGGCGTTTTTCTTATAAACGCCGCTAATAATTAACTTTTTTACAATTTTATATTTAATTATTATATAATTCATATCAATTTTAAATAAATAATTTTGAAAAATTAAGTAATATTTAAAAGAATTAGATAAATTTTAAATCTTTTATATAATTTTATTTTTATTTGTTATAATTTGATCCTATGCAAAATAGATAGTTACCCATCCATATCAATCATTACTTTTTATTTATTTATTTATCAATGTTTTTTAATCTAATATTTAAATATATCAAATGGTTTAGATTAAATATTTTGAAATATAAAAGCATTAATTGATTGTATAAAATTTCATCATTTAAGAAATCTCAAGTAAACCATATAATAAATCTCTTAAATAATTTAAACTATAATCATAATTTTAATATATTAAAATTAATATTATCTCCTTTACAATTATATAAGAAATTATTTAATATATAAATTAAAAATACTAATTACTCTAAACCCTAAACTCTTAACCCTTATCCCCAATCCCACGAACATTGAATCATAAAACATAAACCTTAAACCCTAACCCTAACCCTAAACATTAAACCCCAATGATGTGAGCTTGCCTCTGAACCAAATGGAGAACGAACAAGAAGCCATCAAGTCGCCCATTGGTCCAATAACTTGCGAGCTAGAGTGACTTTGGATGAATTTCGAATGAAATATCATTTTAGTGAGGCAATTCACTCTCTTTATTCTTCAAAGCTCTATTGACTTATCTTTACGAGTGGCGTCAATCGACTTTGTTTGAACTTATCACCATAAGGTGTGGCGTTCCAACTATACCGAAGGTTCCTATTTTGCTAAATAGAGGGTCTCGGTTTTATCTACCATTTCTTTCCTTTTCTTTGAAACCTTTAAGCGGGTCCTTATTTGCTAATAAGGGTTCGTTCTTGTTTCATTGAAATCACTTATCTCCATTTTGCTTCCTAAACCATTTAAAACCAATATAACTCATCTTATTGAATTTGAACTAAATCGACACTACCTAAATTCGATCGGGAACATAATACGACTCGTCACATCATCCGAATCGAGCTCGTATCACCCAACCCTTAAACCATAAACCATAACCCTTAACTCTTAACCCTCAACTCCTAACCCTTAACCCCTAAACCTTAATCTATAAATCTTAAACCATAAACCGTAACCCTTAAGCCTTAAACGCATAAACTATAAACCATAATCTATAAACCTTAAAATAGTAACTCCTAAACTTTAACCCTAAACCATATACCCTTAACCCTAAACCCTAAACAATAATAATAATTAATTCAATATTTTAAAATTAATACTATCTTTTTATGATTATATAAGAAATTATATAATATATAAATTAAAAAATCAGTCATATACCTAAAAACTTTAAAATTATTTTAAATAATAGTATTTTAATTTTGAATATTCAATTAAAAATAATTTGAATTTTAATTAATATAAATAAACCAATTAAATAATAATAAATAGATAAAATATTTTTATAGCTTTTGACCGAGCATTAGCGGTTTTCCAAAACGCTAAAGCCCATACTTTAGCGGCGCTTTTTAAAAAGCCACTAAAGCCCTAAAACTCAAAAAAGACGTAGTTGGGCTTAGGTTTTTTCGGCACTTTTCAAAACGCCGCTAAAGCCCCATGCATTAGCGACGCTTTTATAAAAGCGCACTAAAGCCCCAAAACTCGAGAACGACGTCGTTGTGCTTAGGTTTTTTGTGGCGCTTTTGAAAAGCCCGCTAATGCTCATTTTAGCGTTTTCCAAAGTGCCACTAATGCTCAATCTTTAGTGGCGTTTTTGAAGCGCGCTAATGTTTGATTTTAAGCGTTTTTATCCAAACGCCACTAAAAGTGCCGCTAAAAGCTGCTTTCTTGTAGTGTAACAATATTATGAAATGAATTTTATCATGTTATGAATGAGAATTCATAAGGGAATTTCTATTGCATTCTATATTTTCATAATCTTTACAGGTAGTATACTCTATTATATATAGAGATTAGACTCTTCATATTCTAATACACAAATAAAAAAAAGGGGTTATAAGGAGATGAAAGGTTAAAATTAAAGAAAATGAAAGATTAAAGGTCAAAGGAGATAAAAAGTGAGCGGTGAAAGGTTAAACATCCACTTGATAGCATTAATAATAAATATTCTAAATGTAGTAAAAATCATAAAAATAATTAAAACACTGCTCCAAATGAACCAAATCCACTCAAGCAATTACTGAAACTTCAAGGAAAATGTGAGAGCATAGATTAATTATTTTAAATAAGTTAATTGCACCAAATATTTTTAAATTATTGCTGCATTCTAAATTAATTCATTAAATTTTAAATCATTTTAGTTACATTTCTAAACTAAAGAGAATATATCAATCAAGTTTTTTGTTTTAAAACCATTAATTTAATAATAAAAAGACATCTTCAGTCACTCTCAATTTTAAAATTGAGTAAATTAGTCACTTTCAAAAATTTTGGAATAATTTAATCTCTGTCAATTTTGAAAGTGAGCAACAAAGGACAATTAATCACGACGTTCATGTCTTTCGTCAATTGTGCATGATTTTGATTGGTATAATAACACATTTAGCCCTTGATGTTTACATATTTTGTTAGTTTGGTCTTGATTCTAAAAAAAACAAATTCAGTCTCAAAATTTACACATTTACAAAAATATTACAGGCTAAATTTATTATCATATCAATTAAATTTATGTAAAATTGACGAAAAACATTAATATATGATTAATTGCTCACTTTTGAAATTGGTAGGCATTAAATTGTTTCGATTTTTTAGAGGAACCAATTTGCTCAATATCAAAATTGAGAGGGACTAGAGGGTTGTTTTACCTAGTTTAATAATTAAATGACATGTTAAATCTTATGTGGTATAATTTAAATAAAAATTAAAAAATTGTAGAAATATTTGTTTTAAAAATCTTGGTTTTGAAGTTTTTACGAAATTTTTATTGTTCATTTTTTTAAATTTCAGTTTTATTTAATTTTAGTTTCTTTAAAATTTTCATTTTAAAATTAGCTATATAAAATTTAACGTGTCATTTAATGATTTTAATAATAAGATGACCTGATTAATATAACATCAATAGTTTAAAAATGTAATTAGATCAGTTTGAAGTTTGAAAATAGATTTAAAATAATGGTCATAATTTAGGGGTGGCATTTTGCAGTTTAGACTTTAGACCATAAATTACTGAGATGAAAACTGTAGCGTCGTTCTGCAGCCTTTTTTGGTCCAGGCAGGGCAGGCTGAGCTCAAAAATTTGGGTAGACCTTGAATAAAACATATAGACCCATATTTCATATTAGGCAGAGCTTGAGCAAAAATAACAGTTAGCAATACCTTGTCTAAGCGTGAGTCAAATCCGGTCTATGAGATAAAGCATTCAGATTGAACTACCGGTAACATTATGAGTTTCTGGTCCATCCTTAATGGGGATGCAAAGAACAAAATTAACTAACTTTTGCCACTATAGAATGTTTGTTCAACTAAATAAAATAAAGATTGTCCTATAACTCTAGTTCCATTCAAGTTAAAACTTCTTCAGGCAAGATAATAGTAACATAAATGCTAAAAGAACCAGCACAACCACCACGGCAGGAGCTGCCCATATCCAATAGTTCATCGACTTCTTACGTTTCAGGATGGCTTTTGGGAGGGACTCGGTTCTTTTGGTTTGATTCCTGTACCTACTAGTATTCTCCTTTGGTACTTTACCCTTCATTGAAATTGTAGCAGGAACAGGTGCATCAGTATTAACATCGACCTTCTCGGGTTCTGAATCTTGTGCCACAGCTTCAATCAGTTCCTCGGGATTCACAGCATTTGTCGATCCTGCCACCTTCTTCTTAGCTCTCTTTTCACGCTCCTGAAAAAAAGATCGAAAGAGTTTCAGTTTCAACCCACAAACTAATAACCGATAAAGTGAAACCAGATAAGGAAGCAAATGATTTCCTTGAGCTTCTTTTCAGCTTCCATTTGAGCTCTTCTAGCTGCTTTGGCTGCTGCTTTTTCAGCCAACTTCAAATGATTTCCTTGAGCTTCTTTTCAGCTTCCATTTGAGCTCTTCTAGCTGCTTTGGCTGCTTTTTTAGCCAACTTCTTTTTCTTTCCATGGCTTGCTTTGCTTTCGCTATTTCCTCTTCTCTCTTCAATTCTTTCAGTTTTGCTGCATCGACTTCCTTGTTCTTTTGCAATTTTCCGGATACCAAAATTTCCTCTGCTACAACACTAATATCTGACAAAGGATTCGACTCCATTGCTATAGTCTCGGCATCTTTTGGGGCCTTTTTGGCTGGTTTAGTATCTGTTTGGGGACCTGATTTGGCCTCTTCCTTTGGTTTTCTTACACTAGGTCTCAGAATTGTTTCGGTTTCAGAATCCACTGGTTTCTCGGGTGCAACCAGTGGTTTCTCATCAGGATTCCTTATCCGACCATCCCGACTCAATAGCCGACTGTCCAGAGATGGCAGAGTTCTTTTCTCATAATCATCCCTGAAGGCTTTATTGCCTTCCAGAGAGCCATAAACTTCTCAACCTAAAAGGAATATAAAAGATAAGTGAGCGGCTAATTATAAAGCAAATGAGATACATTGGAAGTAACATTAACAAGCAGTCTCAACAAACCTCCACAATTGATAACTCCTCAAGAGCCTTTATATCTTTCTGTGCAGCGAGCAGTTTGGCGTTGTGTACAATGGTACGGCTCTGGTAAAAGTGAGAATTCTGAAATTTTGAGAAAGAGTAATTAAAATGATTCATTAGTAACATCGTGCACAGGAATATTGGAAGTAGACATAATATGTATCATTTAATATCTTAAGTGACACTAGTTATTCATGCATAAATGAAAATGTTCCGACATGGTCAAGTATTACACGAAACAGATATCTTAAGAGTTGAAGCAAAGAAAAGGCGATACCCCCTGATCACTTTGTTTCCTCAGCTCCTGAATGTTTTCAAAAGCTTTGTCCCTCTTCAGGGTCACAGCTTTCAGCTCATTTTGTAAAGACACGATTTTAGTCTCAGTTTCGTCCAATTTATCTTTAATTTGCTTTTTGGACCAGACTGCATGCTGCTCCTTCCTTACTCCATTCAAATCGACACCCATAAGCTACAATAAACAAATATAGCTTTTTTTTAGTGTAACACAATGGTGCTCTATATTCACATATAAAAGAGAGCAAACTCCGATGGATAAAGGCAGAAAATAGAATTATCTTACTTTAACTTGATCTTGAATGTCTTCTTTCTGGCCTAATGAATCTTGAATCTTTGATCTCATTGCAGCATTAGCAATAACTTTCTCGGGTTCCCTCCAGGTGTTTGATTTCTTTAAGGATTCGCTTCTCCTCACTCAACGAGATGCCTTCATGCTGAATGCGGTATTGCAAGCTATGGATCTGCAATTCATAAATTCCATTGAAGTGACTAAAGGAGAAAAAGAAAAGCATTAACTGCGGCAGAAAACAATGAATAAATCTAAATGCAGTCAAAGTTCATAGAAGTATCATACAATAAAATCGAGCTCTTCCTCAGATGCACATAAACTAAGTCGATTATCAACATCTTTATTTTGCGAAGCTTGCCTAAAGCCTGCTGCAGTGGTTCTATTTCCATCTTTTTCTCATCTAAAATCGTCTTAAATTGCTCAAAATCAACATTCAGCGCTCTCACTTGCGAAAGCATATCTGACCGTTCTGCCTGCATTAGCATAAAGATAATCACAATTTAGCCAACTGACGGCGCCATTATTTTTTACTTCTTTCACATTTTTTCTCAAATTCTGAAGGCAAACACAACAATAACGAATCATTATACCAATAGCATATCTGTAAGTGTCATTACGTTTCAAGGACATAAATTTCAAACATTCAAATAAATGCTTCCGGGTTTAATTCCCCTACATTCATCATATTACAATAAGCACACCGTAATGACATAATGATAGGGCTAATAATTATCTTAAAAGTATGACAATTAATGGCTACCATGCTATACATCTAATTGAAATTATTAACTTTTCACTCACCCTTTTTGCTTTTAATTCGTCGGTAAGCTTAAACCGGCTTTATTCCACTTTTATATCTCTTTATCAGCCTGATCAAGTTTGGCTTTTATAGCCGGATCTTCGTAGAAGCGATACCTAATAAAATGAAAAGAGTGGATCTGCTTAGGTGCAGGCCACTCGACGACCGCATCCTTCGGAAAGTCGGGATCGGATGCACCATTCTCTTCTCCTTATCAGGTTCCTCACTATGTGAATCAACTTCAATGGGGTTATTATAAACTGGATCCTTATCCAGTTTCCCATTTTCATGAAGAAATGATTTGTCTACTTCAGTCACTTTGTCAATAGACAATTGTGCCAGGTCTGAATCACATCTTTAACTTTTCAAAGATATGGATGGTGTCGAATTTGGCACCGAAAATCTAAGCATTTAAGGCATGATTTTGGGTTGAAATTTGGCTTGGGATAATTACAATTTTGGTCCCTAATTGTATAGGGACTTTGCAAGTTAATCCTTGAGCTTCAACTATAAATAGGCCTAGCTATTTCTCATTTTTTCCATCCCACATTTGCCATTCTCTACTTAAGGCAATTGTTCTCTCTCCTTATTTGTAAACTTTCACTTGTATTTTGGAGTGAAATATATTTGGTAGTGCCTGAGGACGTAGGCAAAATTTGCTGAACCTCGTTAAAATTCAAGTGTTCTTTATTATTTATTTTGCATATTTTGCGAGTGTGATTGTAGTGATTTATTGTACTATTAAATTACGATAGAGGGATATTCTGGCTAGGAAAGACCTGGTACTTAAGTGATCCTCGTGATCCACCTCTCTTTCCTGGGAATTGAACTTAGTGTGATTTTTTAGTACAATAATTTTACTCTTTTACATGCTTCCGTGCAATAATTGGTATCCGAGCTAGATTCGTACTTGGGGAATACGACCGTTTACGATACTATTTACGTATACGGTGTTGTTCATCCATGGCACTATTCACGTAGACGGTACTGTTCACATATACAGTAGTTGGGGTTGAGGAGAAGAATGGCAGAGGCATCGTCATCAACAAAGACTACCGTGACCAATGCAAAATTTGAAGTAGAGAAATTTGATGGTGCTAATAATTTTGGTATGTGGCAGTGTGAGATCCTGGATGTCTTATGTTAGCAAGAGTTGGATATAGCCCTTGACGAAAAGCCTGACAAGAGGGATGACAAGGAGTGGGCCAAGATCAATAGACAGACATGTGGTACAATCCGCCTATGTTTGGCCAAAGAGCAGAAGTACTCTGTCCTGAGGGAGACATTAGCGAAGAAGTTGTGGGATACACTGGAAGAAAAGTTTCTAACGAAAAGTCTTGAAAATAGGCTTTACATGAAAAAGAAACTTTTTCGGTTCACGTATGCACCCGGTATGTCGATGAATGACCATGTGAACTCCTTCAATAAAATTTTAGCAGACTTGCTAAATTTGGATGAGAAATTTGAAGATGAAGACAAGACATTATTGTTGTTGAATTCTCTTCCTGATGAATATGATCATCTTACCACCACAGTGCTTCTTGGGAAAGATACGACCACATTTGATGTAGTCTGCAGTGCGTTGTATAGATCTGAGACTCAAAAGAAAGATAAAAGAGATCACAGAGATACAACTGCAGAAGTCTTAACAGTAAGAGGTCGTTCACACAGCAACAAACCTGGTAGAAGAGGCAAGTCCAAAGGGAGACCCGCCAAAGATGAATATGCTTTTTGTCGTGAGAAAGGGCATTGGAAAAAGAATTGTCCTAAGTTACAAAAGGGCAAGGCTATTTCTAATGCATGTGTAGCGGAGCATGATGATGAGTCAGACTTTAGCTTGGTTGGCATGGCAATGACATGTCATACGGATGAGTGGATCTTGGATTCGGGATGTACTTACCGTATGTGTCCTAATAAGGACTGGTTTTCTAGTCTTGAAGAACTAGAAGGTGGAGTTGTTTTTATGGGCAATGACAGTGCTTGTAAGAAAATGGGAGTAGGTACAATCAAATTGAAGAATCACGACGGCTCAATCCAAGTCTTGACAGATGTTCATTATGTACCTAGCTTGAAGAAAAATCTCATCTCATTAGGGGCCCTAGAATCTAAAGGGCTCACAGTCACTTTGAGAGATGGATTACTAAAGGTAGTAGCTGGGGTATTGATGGTGATAAAAGGCACTAGAAGAAATAACTTGTACTATTTAAATGGAAGTACAGTTATTAGATCAATATCAACAGCTTTTGTGAAAGATACAGATTCAGAGGCTACCAGGTTATGGCATATGCTATTAGGACATGCTGGTGAAAAAGCTTTGCAGACTTTGGCGAAGCAAGGCTTGTTGAAAGTTGTAAATTCTTGCAAATTGGAATTCTGTGAACATTGTGTTCTGGGCAAGCAGACGAGGGTAAAATTTGGTTCAGCAATTCACAATACGAAAAGAATTCTGGACTATGTTCACTGTGACGTGTGGGGACCTACCAAAGTGGCTTTTTTGGGAGGTATGCACTATTTTATTACTTTTGTTGATGATTATTCAAGAAAAGTATGGGTGTATCTAATGAAAAGAAAAAGTGGAGTTTTGGATGCATTTCTAAAGTGGAAGAAGATGGTGGAGACTCAGAGTAGTCGAAAGGTCAAACGACTTCGATCAGATAATGGTACTGAGTACAAAAATGATTCATTTTTACATGTCAAGATGAGGGCATTGTGCAACACTTCACTGTTCGAGATACACCACAGCAGAATAGGGTGGCAGAACGTATGAATCGGACTATACTGGAGAAAGTTCGATGTATGTTGTCCAATACTGGATTGGGCAAGGAAATTTGGGCTGAGGCAGTTACATATGCTTGCCATCTAATTAACCGGTTGCCATCAGCTGCAATAAATGGAAAAACTCCTATGGAGATGTGGGCTGGTAAACCTGCTACTGATTATGATTCTTTACATGTTTTTAGTTCCACTGCATAATATCATGTAAAAGAATCTAAGTTAGACCAAAGAGCAAAGAAAGCATTATTCATGGGTATAACTAGTGGAGTAAAAGGATACCGTCTCTGGTGTCCTGATACAAGGAAGATTGTTTTCAGTAGAGATGTGACTTTTGATGAATCAACCATAATGAAGAACAAGGATTCACAAAAGGATGACAAAACCAGTAGTACTTTGCAGCAGGTGGAGCTTGAAAAGGTTAATGATGATCCAGCTAACATTGAAGAAACAAATGATGAAGAAGTTTCGACCCAAGAACTTGTACAGCAACAAGATTCAATTGCATATAAGAGGCCAAGAAGAGAGATTCGTAGGCCTGCTCGCTTTGGTGATATAGTGGCCTATGCACTTCTAATTGCAGATGATGATGTTCCTTCTACATACACAGAAGCAATAAGTAACCCTGATGGTGTAAAGTGGAAGCAAGCTATGAATGAAGAAATGCAGTCTCTTCATAAAAATAGGACTTGGGAGTTGGTGACACTGCCCAAGGGAAAGAAGGCAATTGGATGCAAATGGGTATATGCAAAAAAGGAAGGATTTCCTGGTAAAAATGAAATTCGATACAAGGCTAGATTGGTAGCAAAGGGTTACGCTCAGAAAGAAGGCATAGACTACAATGAAGTGTTTTCTCCAGTTGTGAAGCATTCGTCTATTCGGATTTTGCTAGCCTTGGTTGCGCAATATGACCTTGAACTAGTTCAGCTTGATGTGAAGACAGCTTTTTTACACGGTGATTTGGAAGAGAAAATCTATATGACTCAGCCTGATGGATTCAAGGTTGCTGATAAAGAAAATTGGGTTTGCAAACTGACAAAGTCACTTTATGGATTGAAACAATCTCCGAGGCAGTGGTACAAGCGATTTGATCAGTTCATGAAAGGGCAAAGGTACACAAGAAGTAAATTTGATCATTGCGTGTATTTTCAGAAGCTACAAGTAGGAACTTTCATATACTTTCTCTTATATGTTGATGATATGCTGATAGCATCTAAGAGCAAAGTTGAGATTGAGAGATTGAAGACTGAACTCAATCTTGAGTTTTAGATGAAAGATCTAGGTGAAGCTAAGAAGATTCTTGGTATGGAAATATGTAGAGATAGAGCTTAAGGCAGAGTTAGTTTGTCTCAGAAGCAGTATTTGAAGAAAGTACTACAGCAGTTTGGCATGAACGAGCAGACCAAACCTGTAAGTACGCCGTTGGCTTCTCATTTCAAGCTTTCTGCACAACTATCTCCTTCGACAAATACGGAACGAGAATACATGTTACAAGTTCCATATTCTAATGCAGTGGGTAGCTTGATGTATGCAATGGTATGTAAAAGACCCGACATTTCACAGGCAGTTAGTATAGTGAGTAGGTATATGCATAGTCCTGGAAAAGGACATTGGCAAGCTGTGAAATGGATTCTACTGTATATTCTGAAGACCGTGGATGTTGGATTACTGTTCAAGCAGGACACTACACTTGGTAAAGGTATTATTGGGTACGTTGATTCTGACTATGCCGGTGATTTGGACAAACGAAGATCAACCACTGGTTATGTGTTTACACTTGCTGGAGGACCAATAAGTTAGAAGTCTATACTGTAGTCTACAGCTGCGTTGTCAACCACAGAAGCCGAATACATGGCTGTAACAGAGGCTGTAAAGGAAGCTATTTGGTTACAAGGTATGGTTAAAACCTTGGGATTGGTTCAGGAGCATATTAATGTGTATTGTGATAGTCAAAGTGCTATTCATTTAGCAAAGAATCAAGTCTATCATGCACGTACAAAGCATATCGACGTACGATTCCATTTTGTGCGGGAAATTATTGATGAGGGGAAAATTCGTCTACAGAAGATTAAGACTGCAGATAATCCCGCAGATATGATGACCAAGGTGGTACCAACAATCAAGTTCGAACATTGTTTGAACTTGATCAATATCCTGCAAGTTTAATAGTTGAAGAAGGCACTATCAAGTATTGTTGTCAAAGGCAGAAAGAATGTGTGAAGATAAGATTATCCTAATCAAATCTTCAAGGTGGAGATTATTAGCAACCATCTTTGACTTTTTCAAAGATATGGATGGTGTCAGAAATTTGGCACAGAAAATCTAAGCATTTAAGGCACAGATTTTTGGGTTGAAATTTGGCTTGGGATAATTGCAATTTTGGTCCCTAATTGTATAGGGACTTTGCAAGTTAATCCTTGAGCTTCAACTATAAATAGGCCTAGCTATTTCTCATTTTCTCCATCCCACATTTGCCATTCTCTACTTAAGGCAATTGTTCTCTCTCCTTATTTGTAAACTTTCACTTGTATTTTGGAGTGAAATATATTTGGTAGTGCCCGAGGACGTAGGCAAAATTTGCTGAACCTCGTTAAAATTCTAGTGTTCTTTATTGTTTATTTTGCATATTTTGTGAGTGTGATTGTAGTGATTTATTGTGCTATTAAATTACGATAGAGGGATATTCTGGCTAGGAAAGACCTGGTACTTAAGCGATCCTCGTGATCCATCTCTCTTTCCTGGGAATTAAACTTAGTGTGATTTTTTAGTACAATAATTTTACTCTTTTACACGCTTTTGGTGTAGTAGTTAAGTGCCTTGAATGTTTGCTTTGGGTTTTGGGTTCAATTTTTTTGTTAAATTTTTCCTATTTATTATGGTATTTGTTAAATTTTTCCTCTTTATTATGGTATTATGTTCAACTTGAGCCTTAGGTCTTATCTCTTATTTTCAATGATGAATCCACTGATTCAATGGTAAGATTTTAGCTTATTACCAATTAAATTTTATAAAATCTGGTAAGTGGAATTTAGATTAACATAAATCTTTTATTTATTTATTTTAATTTAAATTTACTAAATCTCTATTTTCACTCATTGTATCAACCGTTCACACTCTCACCCCACTTTGTACGCTACTTTCTTTTGTTTCCTATTCTGCGGTTTTATCTTCTTTCTCTTCCTTCTTTCTCCTCTTTGATTATTCCTGAATACTACCGTTTATTTTGTGAGTTCTGTCACTTGGATCGTATTCTGTTTGCAGTGTAAGTTTCATTTGGTTACTTTTGTTCTCTTCCCATTAATAGTTTAGTTTTATTTCGTTTCTTGAACAAATTGAGCTTATGTTGGTATTTTCTGTTCATTATCATGATTAGTATTTTGTGGTTCTCGATTAGGCAAAAGGTGTGAGAATCCTAACCCTCTAGCAATGTAATCACAATTTTCGACGTTGTTTTGGAGAACTAAGTATTCGAATTCTATTTTAGGGCTGAAATTTTGATTCAACAATATTATTTTGGATAAGTATTGTTAGTTCATCCATGTGGTTTGATGAACGTTTATAGGATTCGTGAGTTCCAATTGAGCGGTTGATCAAATAAGCAATAGGTGTATGAAATTAACCTGAAAACTCAATGAAACTCGAGAAAATTAAGGACCACGACTATGTGGGTATTTTGGCCAATTTTAAGCCCCAATTAGGGGCGATTAAAGGACTCAAATATTGGGTCCATAGCCATCATATAAGCCCAAAAAATGTAAGTTTTAGTACGTATATATACATGGCTAAGCTTAGGAGGTATGTTAAGTAGGTTGTATATAAATCATATGCTATGTTATGTTCCTTATAAAATATGTGTATGCATGTCATACGACTTATGATATAAGTATTTATGATATTATAATTATGATTATGCCTAAGTTTTGGAATGGCTTATGATATGATGGAGGAAGTGTTATATGATAGTTTTACGCAACTATGGCGGCTAGACTATAAAATTTCCGTTTGATGCACTTCGATTTATATTTATGAGTGACATACCGCCACATATTGGTGTGATTGGATGGATGGACTCTTGTAGTCCTAATTGGTGATATTGCTTGAACGAAGATGGTATGAAGCAATTGGGGGTATGATGTCTTATGATATGGGATATGATATAATAAGATAAGATATGAAACATGCTATAACATGATATGAAAACCGATATGATATAAGATATGCTCCGATATGCTATGATACATTCTGATTTATATATATACTACAATGTGTGGGTCAAATCACACACTGGATGTTAAGCTCACACGTTTGTTATTTCTGTTTCAGGTGATCTTCAGAGTAAGGATTGGATGATGACTATAGAGCTCGTATTTCACTCTTTCGGTTTAAGTATGCATTGGACTCTCTTTGTTTATATGGACTTTTGGACTTTTGGATATTTAAAATTTATTTGGGATGCTAAAATTATTTTGCATTTATTTTTCAAAAGTTTTAACTTTTATCGATACTTAAATCAAGACAACTAAAATAAACCATAGTTATAAGGAAAATTTGCTATAATGCTTTTTGCTGCAAGTTTTAAGGTCAATTTGCTATAATGCTATCCGCTATAATTAAGTTTTATTGAAATCTGCTATGATGTTTTATCTCACAAACAAAGTAAGTAAATTAAATACATTTTGTAAAATTAACAAATATGGTTTTCTTCAATGTACTCACGGGTTTTAAAAATGGTACATCTTCACCAGGTTAATCAAACTTGTTTTCTTTTGAGTTAAATAGTTTTTGCCAAAATGAAGTAATATTGTTTTCACACAACGTAATCTCCACAATCATTGTAACATCCAAGCAATGTTTGGGGTGTTAGAATTAGAGTTTTAAAAATAATTATTTTTTCTTTTACAAGTTAATGTCATTGTAGGGTTTGATTGGTTATCTTCAACTTTAATGCTTAAGCTTCTAAAGTCGATGATCCTATTTAAATATATAAAATTCTTTATATTTAAAAGATGTTCTTATAAGAAAACAAAGATGTCATATATGATTGTTGCATGTAATTATATTATTTTATGATTTAGGTCATATATGATTGTTGTCATGATATATAAGCATTTAATTAATATTTTAAAGTTTTAAAAATAATAAATAATTTTAAATAATTTAAAAATTTTAAAAATAAGTTATATATATTTTTAAAACCTTAAAAATTATTTAAAAACTAATGTATCATCCATAATAAATCATACATCATTAACACATATTGGGGCATGCGAAAGCTTTTAAAAAATTGAACTCAAATAGTGGTCTACATGGTTCATCAAGGCATGGCAAGTAAGTGAGTTGAAGCAATTTGTGTCATGATTGCCTGTATTTCTCTCATAATTTCTTTGTCACTCTGCCCCGTGACACATTGCAAAATCTCCTACATTTCAAATAAACTGATGTCAAGTAAAACATTAAAGCAGAAGAGGATCAACTATTACCCTCACTATCTATTTCAATTCTAAAATTCCACCTCTCCTCTCCAACACCTCATTGGTAGCCTTACTCATCATAACCATCACAACCCTTTCTTTTTCCAATACATTTCCAGAATGTACACTTTTATTATAAGAAAATATCCAAAAACATTTTACCAGAAAGCTGGGCTGTGGGGTTGGGAATGAAGGATTTCACGCCTTCATCTTGGGGAAGCCCATATTTCTTCACTTTGGCAAAACTCTCTTCTGGGTCGATTCTACAAAATATTTATTAGCTCATTTTGTGAAAGAGGTAATTGTGAGATGATTGATCATTTTGTTTCTACATTATAAGTAAAATTGTAATATATATCCTAAACTTGAGTTGTCATATTCTAATATTTCTTTGCTCAATATTTACTTGATTGTATACATTAGATTTGCACCCGAAGCAATAGTTTTAGAACACTTACAGTAATAGTTTTAGTCTTTCAACTTCATCAACTAATCTTTTATAGTTATGTGTATCGATTGTGGTCATAAACCAACTAAAAATCTGATTAAGGTATATGTACTTATCAATTAATAGTATAGTTACGATGAATAAAGATATCATTCCACGATGGCTAAAAATACTAGTAATTATTGTCTTTCTATTATTTAACCGACAAATTGGAGTGATTGATTAAAACTAAAATTAAATTAACTAATTAACTAAAGAACATGACAAAGAACAAATCAGAAAAATAAACGATTAACAACCAAAAAGCGAGACAATACCGGGAAATAATCCACCTAGACTTCATCTATCATTATCAATCTAAATCACGTAATTTCTTCACTTACTATCTTGATCCGTAGAAATCCCTAAATTATGGTAATATCACTCTTCAAGACTCTAGATTGATTAATTGAAATTTCTTTCTAATTAAAACTCCTATTATCGCATTAACTCGATTTATGGATTATTCTATTAGATTTGACTCTAATCCGTAGATTTATGTAATCCTATTTTAGGATTGTATGCAACTCCACCAATTACGCTAGATCTACTCTTAAATATGGTCTATTCCTCCTTTGGTTTAAGCACATAAAACATGAATCAATAGTCTAAAAATATTAAACTATGAATTAAACACACATAATTGAGAACAAGATCTAAGTATTTATTCCATAAAATAGAAATCAAATAATAGAATCCATCCTAAGTTTTATCTCCTAGGTATTTGGAAAATTAGTACATATAGTAAATAAAACATCCCAAAAATAGTATAACCATAAGAAATAAAGAAACTCATAATAAACTTCAAAAAATCAAAAGGAGAACTTCAATATTGATGGAAATCTACTTCAAAGTCGGCTTTAATAGTATTTTCCGAGTTGCTTTCTTCAATGTTATATGACAACTCACCGATCCTCCTCTTATCTTTGTCATATATATCTTAGAATGCTCGAAAAACCTAAAATTATGATTTTTTGCGTGTTTAGAGTGCAATTCTGATTTTCACATGGTCTAGCACATGGTCGTTTTGTAATGACCCAAAATTCACGGGCATCGGAAAAGTATAATATCGGGCCTCCGTCTTAGTAAATTGAGTTTAAAAATAATTATTAGAAATATTTACTAGACTAGTTGTGTGTTTAATTAGGTTTTAGATAGGTGAATTTAGCTTAATTAAGAGTAATTAGCAAAAGGATTAAATTACAATAGAAGTGAAAGTTTAATTATAAATTAAAATAAAATAAAGGAGATTAAAGAGGCAATTATGCCAATTGCCAAATTTGAGGCCGCATAAGCATAAAAATCTAATATTTTTATGTGTTAAAATATGTTATTAAATTATTATTATTATTATTATTATTATTATTATTATTATTATTATGAAATAAATAAGATGGTGACAAATGTATGGCAATAAAATTAGTACATGTGTAAAACATGTATTTAAACACTTGTATTATAATGATATATTTTCTTAAATTTTAAGTGAAGGTATTTATATATTATATGTGAAATTATTATATTATTATATTATATTAATAAAAATATCTATATTAGTTAAATGTTAAAATAATATAAAGTAAATAATAAAAAGAAAAGAAAAGAAAAGAGAGAAGGAAGAAACAGAGGCATTCGAAACAGAGCAGGAAAAAGAAAGAAAGAAAAGAAAAGGAAAAACTAAAGGTTTAATGTTTAAAGCTTTGATTGGTAAGTCAATTGAGCCCTTTTATTTAGTTTTGATGATTTAGAAGCTTTAAAACAAAGTTTTGATGAAATTAAGTTGATATTTTGTAAGTTCATAGGTTTTAAGCATGGTTCATGTTGAATAAATTGTTGAATTAGGGATTTAATTGAATAAATTTTAAGTTAGAATTGATAAAAGGATTAAATTGTAAAAGAAACTATAACTTTTATGTTTTAGGGACTAAATTGAGGGAAATTAGAAATTAGGAAAATATGCTGAAATTTTAATAGTTACATTTGAGTTTGGATGAAATTTGAATAGAAATAGAGTGTGAATTGAATTAGGAAAGTAAGTGAACTTAGTTAGGATTAAATTGAGAATAAGGGTTGAAATTGAATAGAAATTCAATTATTTATCATAATTAGTGCTGAATTTAATAGTATAAATTATTATTATTTTCGTAGCTAACAAAGAACCATAAGCACCGCGCGAAGGGAAAAGAGAAGATTTTCGAGGTAAACTCGAGAAAAGCACGGTTTGTATTACTATAATTCAAGTTATTTATTATTAAATGTTAAATTTCAATTTATGTGTTTGGTAAATGAAATGTGAGGTAAGTATTATTATTATTATTATTATTATTATTATTATTATTATTATTATTATTATGAGTGAGAATTAAATTGAATAGTTGATATGAATTAATATTTGAATTGTTTGTTGATTGAAAGTGGGAAGTGAATTTGAATCAATTGTGGTGATATTAAATTGAATGGAAATGTATTGAGTTGTGAAAATGTGTGAATTTGTGGATTAATTATTGATTGAAAGGTGGAAAATGATTGAATTGGGGTTATATGTGATTTAAATGCCTATTAACTAGTCGGGTGAGTCGGATATAGTTGGCATGCCATAGGATTGGAAGAGTTCGGGGATGCTTCTACCTCGAGTCGATGAGACACTGGGTGTCACTATATTTCTTC
The DNA here is from genome assembly GCF_025698545.1 of Gossypium raimondii. Lineage (NCBI taxonomy): Eukaryota > Viridiplantae > Streptophyta > Magnoliopsida > Malvales > Malvaceae > Gossypium > Gossypium raimondii. The sequence goes on from NW_026291400.1 coordinate 32,598, forward strand.
GGATAGATTTGATGAGGTCTGGGTACTAACTTTCTTGGCTTTGTCGATGAGACCTGGTGTCAACTATTGCTTGAACTATCCGATGAGGCCTTGGGTGCCAATCTGGTGTGTTTGGTTGGATCCGTATCGCTTAAAGTCCGAGTTTTGTTAACAAGGGTAAATAATGAAATGATAAATCGAATGAGTTTGGTAAATCGAGCTCTGAAATGAGATGAAAAGTTGAATTGTGAATTGAAATGTGATACGAGATTGAAGAATAAACCTAAGGTTCATGATGTGTTCAAAGCTCAGATTGTGGATACATGATATTAATTGATAAATTGTTATTGTTGTATTATGAAATTTGAGTTTAAACTTGTATGTATGATTTGTGCATGATATGTTTGATGATTATGTTTTATTGTTATTATTATAATTTGAATTATGGTAATACCACCGAGTTCGAATACTCAATATGGTTGTTTTTAAATCAGTGGTCGATAGAAGTCAAAGGTTCCAATTCAGCATCCAGATCAATCCCGATTCCAGCATAAAGATTTTGGTGATGTTTTCTTCCTTCAGTGAAAGTGGCATGTACATAAGGATTATAATGGTTATTTTGGTATGTTATATAATTTTGTTGTAAAGTAAGATATTAGGTGATTTGATGATTTAAGTGGTGAAATGATAGAAATTGTTTATGGCATTAATAGTGAACTAAAATGGTTTGAATAGTTTTACGAGCTAATTAGAAATGATAATAGGGTTTTTTAATTAAGTTATTAAGACATTATGTCAAGTAAGATTTAAGTATATTTAAGTATATAAATTCCTTAGTTGAAATCTTGGAATTAGGTTGGTTGTGTTTTGAAATTTGCGTGGGGTTTTATATAAAAATAAGCGAAATATTGTCGAAATTAAAAAAATTGAAATACTTGAACAAGTTCCGTTCTACTTTTAATATATGTTTTGGGCTTGAGAGTCCATTATAGGAATATAATTATTAGATTATACTATGAACATTATTTTAATTATGAATTATTAGTAAATTGTCCATGTGTCCCAGTAATGCCTCAGTAACCCTATTTTGCTCATTTTTTACTCATTTTGCTTCCAAATGCTCTTCTAAGTATAGAAACATGAATTTAAAGTATTAGGAGCATAAAATTCACCGTTAACACATTTTCTCTGTATATTTAGCATATATTTGAACTTGAGAGTTTCTGCTTTGCAGTTTAGGTTCAAAAATATGAACCCATGTTTTCAAAGGTCTAATTTTTCCATGAACAGCCGGAAATGAAAAGAAAAAAAATATTTTAAAAAAATGAAAGAAAAGAAAAATGAAAATATAGTTTAATGAGACTTACATAAATGTCGGGATTGAGAAAATGATTGTCTAAAAAGAAGCAGAAATTTGGCCGTCCAAGCCATCTTATTCAGTTCACCGATACAAGTTTCTCCGCTTAGCCGCCGCTACTCTGAAAATGACGAAGGACTAACTAGTTTAACAACAGTACCAGTACGACGTCATAAGAATGTATTCTACATGGCATTCGTGTCATCTAGCTAAGTCAAACTACGAAGCTACAGTTAGACTTCGATTTTAGTTGGGTTTGGTTTCTTAGCTGGAGTTCTATTTAAACTTGGGTTTTGTTTTCGGTTAAATTACCCTATTAGTTACTAAATTATAGGTTGCTTTTGTGTTGTTCACTTAACTAAAAAAAAAGTTAAAATTTTGTTACTGAAGTATTCGAATATTTTCATTTAAGTCACTAAAACAAGATCTTTTAAATAAGAAATAAATATTTTTATAGAGAAATTTTATATATAAAAAATAAAATACTTTAATTTAAAAGTACATTTTGTTTAATCACTTTAATAGCTTTTGGAGTGATGAAAAGTCTAATTTCACTTTCCACCTAAAATGATTTTTTGGTAATTTTCTTACGAAAGGGACTCAATTGATAGTTGACGCCAACTCGGTAAAAAGCTTTAACACGTATAGATAAAAAAGTTTTAAATTAAAATTTTAAAATAATTTAGGTAAACTACACCATCATTCAACTATAGGTAAGTTTTCGTTTTAATCACTTAAAAAATTACAATTTGATTACTAATGCTTTCATAATTGTTTTTCTTTTTGTCATCCAATTGTTAAGTCATACTTGTTTTAGTTAGTATAATAATAATTTTAGTCCTCAATTTTATATTTTTTTGTCAATTTGACTCGATTTTGTATATAATTACAAAAAAACTCACAATTATTTATAAAATAGAAAATGCATAGAAAAATTCTAGAAAAATAAAATCTTAAATATATTGTTTCATAACTAAATTGTATGAGAAATAAAGAAAATTGTCATTCAATAACATCAGATAATAAATTAAAATAAAAAAAAGCTAGATTATTATATGTTTCCTAAATATTTCTCAAAACTAAATTAGTAGTATTATCAAACACATTAAGAATGAGATTAAAATATGTTAATTTTGTAGCTTATCATACCCTAAACCACAACTAAAAAGTTTAATCTGATATGGTGGCATCCACCATTAATAATTGACTCCCAATTTAGGTTCTTTTTGTCTTGTTTCTCTTTGCACTCGTAGTTTTAGATCATCAGAGTCTTCATGGTGGACCCTAGAGCTTAAAGGAGGCTAAAGATGGTGGAATCCAAGGTAGTGTGAAATAACATGGTCTTGACCTATAACACTAAAATTGCTCTAGCTTAAATGAAAATGAAAATATTTTGCATGCATGATATCTCTAGTTTAAATCTTATTATCGATAAAGTTTTATTGATTTATGAAAAGATGAATATACCTTTGTAATTATATATCTTACTTTACAAATAAAATGTTTTTTTAGCAATTTTCTTAATGTGTTCAGACTAATTGATGGTTGACACTATGTCAGTAAAAGGCCTAATACATAATATAGATTAAAAAATTTAAACTAAAATTTTTAAAACAATTTAAGGTAAATTACACCATTAGTCATTCAACCATGAGTAAATTTTCGCTTTGATCATTTAACTAAAAAAATTACAATTTAGTCATTAATATTTTTGACATTATTTTTTAATCACTTGAGTGTTAAGTGGCACTTGTTTTAATTGGTATAATAATAATTTTAGTATCTTTTTTTTATATTTTCTATCAATTTGACTCGATTTTGTATAAAATTATAAAAAAAACTCAAAATTTTAAAAATAGAAAATGTTTATAAAAATTCTAGAAAAATAAAATCTTGAATATGTTGTTGAGTAACTACATTGTATGAGAAATAAAGCAAATTATCATTCAATAAAATTCGATAACAAATTAAAAAGCAGAACAAAACCAAAAAAGCTTCCTCAATGTTTCTAAAACCAAGTTAATAATATTATCAAGTTAAGTTTCATGCCCTTGAAGAACATCTAGAACTGATATTACCAAGGCTTATGAAATTGACCCTAATGCCATTTTTAGTCAAAAGAATACAAGATATATAACAAACTTTCCTTTTTCAAACTTAATTCAATTTTTCATTACATTCAAATTATTTTCAAAACTCAAATTATAAAAATAAATTATATTTAGAAAAAAATTTATAACGTAAAAGTTATGTCAAGAAACAGAGAATAAATAATTTTGCTTAATGTTTTTCTACCTTTTTACTAAGGATTGTGTATTGGATATTTCGATCAGGATAATATAGAGAAATTTTATACGGCTTAAAAACAATTATCTCTCATTTTCTCTCACTTTATTTATTTTGAAATTTTTATCTACTTTTATTTAATTTTTATTTTATAATGTTCTAAAATTTTAAAATAATTTTAATTTTTACCATTTTATACATTATCAAGATCAAATTATTGAAAGTATAAAATTTGAGGATTAAAATTGTTATTATATCAATTAAAAAAGTGTCACTTAACATTTGAGAGATAAAAAATTTCAAAAACATTAGTGATGAAATTGTAACTTTTTAATTAAGTGACCAAAACAAAAATGCCCATAGTTTAGTGGCTAATCTGTAGCCTTTTTTGGTAAAATGAAAATTTGACCACGATTTTGTATTAAAAAAACTCAAAATTATTTATAAGATAGAAAAATATAGATTATTTAACATAGGGATTTTTACCCAAATCATATAAAAAATAATTACTTATGAAAATGGTATGGAATATAGCTTAATTACAAAAATAAGGCATTTGGTACAATGTTACTTTAGTGTCGCTTTGGCATATTGGTAGTACTAGATTAAAATGTGATGACCTAAAATACTCAAGGACTTGATATGTAAATATCTCATTTTGGTTGGCTGTTGAAAATAAGCTATAAGAGTGTTGTGTGTGAGTGTAGCGGCACAAAATCTTAAATAGGGTTAATTTCTTTGTAAACCGTCATTATTTATTATTTTGTTTTTATTCTTCTTCAACACCAAAATCGAGAACTTCTTACCAATTAATTCAGGTCAAATTATGTACGGCATATGAGTTATCACTATTGATAGTAATTTTCTTTGGCTCATATATATCTAATAAAGTGTAAATTTAACTAATAATTATAATTTATATATAGTAAATATTTTTTAAAATTTTATATGGTGCCCGTAAATAAAATTGATAAAAAGAATATCTGTAATGGCAGACAGCAAAGAAAAAGCTAAAAGAAACTTCATAATTTGCCTGTTTTTATCTTCAGTTTCTTCTTATCTCTTCTTCACTGCTTTTAATTTGTTTCGATGTCCAAGGTCTATCACAAATTTTCAAGCATCCAGTCAACGTAATTTTCTTTCATTTCCTTAATTCATGACATGCTTTTCTTTGCTTTTGATTATCTGCTACTGTTATAGCAGCTAGCTTTGTAAGATTGTCAAGGATGTGAACTTCACTGCTTCATTTTCAGTTCTAATCTCTCAACACTTTTCAGCCACTAAGTCAGGTAATAGGATCTGAGGCAATGATTTCCTCTACTGATTATCAACAGTTTTAGATTTTAAGACAAGATGATCAGCACATTATCTACTCTAGATTGAAATTAATACAGAAAGAGCTACCCAGAAGCAATATAATGTTGAAATCTCAAACTGTTAACATTTTAACTCTTCATATTCTGTAATGAACTGGTGCACACTTGAATCTAGCATTTTTATACATCGAGAGCTTAATTCTAGTGACCAGAATTTCATCATGTTTCTGTCTGCCACCCATCCATAGCTCCATCTCATAAACGCCATTGCTTGAAACTTTGTTGGAGCAAAGAGACAATAACAGGCTGTTTTGTATCTTGCTTGAATAATAAGCCTCGAGCCTTGGTGAAGAAACAAACTCAGAAGCAAAAACAGAAAATGAAATTAGCAAGCGAATAACAGAAAAGAGAGAAGAAGAATGAATGAAAAAATGAGCTGATGTTTTTCATTAACACACAACAAGGCATTAAGCCATTACATATTTCAGTCAACAAGTAAAACAAACAAGTAATCACCTAATCAACTACCTAACTCCACTAATTTGCATTGAAACTTTCAAGATTAGCTTGTACAACTTGCATTGCTGACTTTTCAGTCAATCAATATCAAAACATTTACCTACCTAGTTCAACATGAACTAGATTACAAAACAATCAAAATGGAACCAAAACAGCAAGTGGATTGGCGACTTCAAACTTGAGTTCTTTGCACAATGGCACCCTTTGCTTCTTGCTATTTCTTCGAGCATGACCACCTTTGCATGTCGTGCATGGCCACCTTTGCATGGGAACTAAACTTAACACTCCTCCTTAGTTTCCATGCTAGTAACACCTAATTCCCTTTGAATTTAACAAATTTAGACACATTGAGTGCCTTTGTGAAGATATCGACAATTTGCATACGAGCGCAATGAATCAAACGATTTCATGAGCTTGTTCCATCTCCCTTATAACATGCAACTTAATATTGAAGTGCTTGGTTCTACCATGAAAAATGGGATTTTGCAATTACAAAAGAGATTTGTTGTCACAATAAATCTCATTGCCTCTTTTGGTTATGGTTTAAATCGGCCAAGATTTTCTAAGCCATATGGCTTGATTCACAATGACGGCTGACAACATATTCAACCTGCTTTGTTGATTGTGCCACGACTTTGTTTCTTAGAACTCCGACAAAACATGCACGAGCAAGACTAAATGCATATCCGGATGTGCTCCTCATGTCATCACTCGATCCGGCCCATCACTATCAACATAGCCTATCAGCTTCATGTTTTCAGCCCTTTTGAACAATACACCATGATCAATGGTGCCTTTGATGTATCTTAGCACTCTTTTAGCTGCTTGAAAGTGCTGATCATTGCAGCAATTCATGTATCTCGATAGCACACTAACACAAACATGATATCGGGTCTTGTTGCGATCAAATACAACAGACTACCAATGAGACTCTTGTACATAGTCTATAAATTGGTTCACCACTCCCTTGCCTCGAAAGCTTCACTCCAACGACCATTGGTGTGCTTGTTGGCTGCGATTCTTCATAGAGAACTTATCCAGGATCTTCATAGTAAAAGAACTCTGACTTAGAAAGATTCCCTTTTCTGTTTGCTTCACTTCCATTCCAAGGAAGTAGTTCATTCTGCCTAAATCAGACATTTCAAACATTTCCATCATTTTCTTTTGAAATCTTGAGCATTCTTCTATCTCCTCCGATTACCAATAAATCATCAACATAGAGTGGCGGGATAAGTAGGTTTCACTTGGTTCTTCTTCACATACAAGATGTTGGTTCATTCGACTTCTCTCAAATTCCAAAGCGGCGAGTGAGAGTCAATTCGAGCATACCACCGGGCTCGAGGAGCCTGCTCGAGACCATATAAAGCCTTTTTTGATGCATGCACCATGTGTTCTTTGCCGTGATCACAAATCCTTGAGGTTGCTCGATGTAGATCTCTTCTTCCGAAACCATTGAGAAATCTGGACTTAACATCAAGTCGATGAATGGTCCACGATGTTGAGCTTGACCAACAACTATCATTCTAATCGTGTCGTCACAGCTCTTGGTGCAAATGTTTCCGAGTAGTCCGGACCATACCTTTGGCTAAATCCTTTGACAACAAGCACGGCTTTTAGCTTGTTGCAGCGCCATCCGCATTACATTTTTTTCGATAGACCCATTTTACTCCAATGGTCTTCTTTCCAAGAGGTTTATCAACTAGCTCCCATGTCCGGTTCTTCTTAATCATGTTGATTTCATTGACCATAGCTAGTTTCCGACTTCATCCGTCTCGGCCTCTTCAAAGCTCGCTAGGTTCGCTTATTGCAACTGTGCCCTTTCATAAATATCATCTAGGGCCTTGTGCCTCTCACGGCACATCATCAACATCCATTTCGGGTCCTAGTCGCTCAAGTTCGACGATTGAGGCACTAGGTCTTCAAAGCGCTTCGCTCATTTTTCTCCCAATTCCAAAGGGCTTTTTCATCAAAGATGACATCTCTGCTCACTGGACTTTGCTTGTCAAGGGATCCGAACCACAGAACCCTTCTTGACGGTAGAAGTAGCCTACTAGAACACTGGTTGAGCCCTTTTAGAGAGCTTGTCTCTCTTTCTTGCTGTATTTGTGCATAACACGAGCAACCAAACACCTTCAGGATGTGCCAAAGAAGGCTTGAACAACCAAGCCTCGAAAGGTGTCTCGGATGCAAGAGCTTTGGTAGGAAGCACTGTGCAGAGGTAAACAATGATGTTTCTTGCCTCGTACATGGTTTTGGGCGTTTCTTTTCAAACAGGGAGACATCCGGCCATATCCATCGGCTTCTATTCTTTCTTTCAGCTACCCCATTCTGTTGAGGTGTGTAGACATTTGTGGTGATGTTTGATACCAACATCATTGCAAATGGCTTGAACTGACTTTGAAGTGTACTCGGTGCCATTATGCATCTGCTCGATTTCAACACCTTTACAACTTTCTTTCTCTGCAGCGGTTTAACTTCACAAACACTTGAGCTACCTCGACTTGTGTTTAAGAAGAAAATCCAGCAAAACCTTGTAAAATCATCAATGAAGAGGATGAAATACTGTTTTTTCTTTGAGTGATTCGATCCTCATCGACCCACATACATCGAGTGCAATTGTGATCTTTCATTAGCTCTCAAGTTTGAATTTGTAGGAAATGGCGGTCTTGCTGTTTCCCAATCGCAAACTTCACATACATCCTCATGCTCCTTTGAAGTGGGTGAGTTCTCTGCCAAACCCTCTTTGGCCATTCGAGCCATTGATCCGAAGTTGGCATGTCCAAGCCTTTGATGCCAAAGCTTGGAGTCATCAACAGTAGATGTATCTTTGAGTTTGAGTCATTTGCCCAATGAACCTCAAAGCATTTATCGGTCATTGTGGATCATAAAACTTGATCCACTTGGATCGATAATGTGGCATTGTTTGTCCTTGAACACAACAGAATAACCTTTCTCGAGCAGTTGAGCTATGCTGAGAAGGTTTCTGTCAATCTCTGGCACCAACAGCACATTTGGAATGATCTTGTTGCCTGTGGGAGTACATATCAGCACTTCTCCTCTTCCTTCATCCTTATAAATCGACCATTTCCAACCTTGACCTTGGTTTTATAACTTCATCCAAGGTTTTAAACAAGGAGGCATCCGGTGACATGTGGTTAGTGCAACCTTCATCCCAACAACCAGCTTTTCGAGCATTTCTTCAAGCGACTAAGCGGAAACAGCAAAGACCTGTTCTTCTTGGTCACTACTGTCCTCAGCTACTCGAGCTTCAACCTTTGACTGCTGAAATTGATTCTGCCTTGGCTTACTCCTGTTTTTACAGACCCTTTCAACATGGCCCTTCTTCTTGCGGTGTTGGCATCTGATCTGGCTAAACCAAGATCATCTTCTGGATGACTCGCCTCTTGCAATGTCTGCAGGGCTGGTCATTACTCCTTCTGATGTCGATCTTAGGCTGTTTTTCCAAGGCCTTTTGCCTCTTGGAGCTTTGAGGCTCGAGGCCTCTCCGGCTTGGCATTGAATGCACCTTCACGTGATCTTGACTCTGCTAGCTCTCCTTTGTTCTGAGCATAGAAAGTGTTGATTAGCTCAGTCAAAGAGATGGTAGCAAGGTCTCTTGAGTCTCTCAGGAGGATATCTTGGCCTCATATCTCTCGGGCAAAGTGGAGGACCTTTTCACAATTCTTGCCTCATCAAAGTGCTCACCAAGGAGCCTTATCACTTTAACCACTGCTATGATTCTACGTCGCATCTTGCTTCTTGTTTCTTCTTCCTTCATCTTTAGATTCTCAAATCCTTCTCAAATTTAATAGGCTGCTGTTGCCTTGTTCTCAGGTGCCTTGAAACTCCTCCTTAAGCTTATCCGGGCCTTGTTTTGGAGTCTCACAGGCCATAATTCCAGTGAAGATGACATCGATACATGCTTGGATGCGGACATGGCTTTATGCCTTTTGGTCCTCTCATCGACATCTTGCCTTATCTCGAGCTCTTGTGGATTAGCCTCCGTTGGTCTTGGCTCACATCTGTGTTAACAACTTCCCACGATCAAAGGCACTGCGGTAAGTCTTCATCTTGATCACCATATGTGGAAGCCATCTCCATTGAAAGGCTGGTGAATTTCTTTGGTGAAAAAACTTGAGGAAGACATTCACTTTCTTAGTTTAATACAACAGTCCACTAAGAATGAAGCTCTAGATACCAATTGTTGGAGCAAGAGAGACAATAACGAGAACATTTGTATCTTGCTTGAATAATAAGCCTCGAGCCTTGGTGAAGAAACAAACTCGTAAGCAAAAAGCAGAAAATGAAATTATGGCGAATAACGTAAAAGAGAGAAGAAGAATGAATGAAAAAATGAGTGATGTTTTCATTAACACACAACAAGGCATTTAAGCCATTACATATTTCATCAACAAGTAAAACAAACAAGTAATCACCTAATCAACTACCTAACTCCACTAATTTGCATTGAAACTTTCAAGATTAGCTTGTACAACTTGCATTGCGACTTCGGTCAATCAATATCAAAACATTTACCTACCTAGTTCAACATGAACTAGATTACAAAACAATCAAAATGGAACCAAGCAGCAAGTGGATTGGCACTTCAAACTTCAGTTGTTTGCACAATGGCACCATCGCTGTCGCTATTTCTTCGAGCATGACCACCTTTGCATGTCGTGCATGGCCACCTTTGCATGGGAACTAAACTTAACAAACTTGCATTCATGCTTACATCGACAATACTTCATGATATATCCAATTCATTCGCAGATTTTCATTCTCTGCCATCGTTATATATGATTGCATTGCAGGACATAGCAATGGAATACGTAGAGCCTCGCTTGTGCATTGCAACTTGTGTCGAACTCCTGCTTGTAAATATTTGCAATATCACGTAAAGTCGAACGATTATGTGAGAAGCTTCAAGAGGATCGAGATGAATTGAATTGCAAAATGGAAGATATAGAGTCGCAATTGAAAGCGAGCTTTTTCTCCGGGAGGAAGATACCAAAGGTGGAGTTGAAAATTGGTTGAAAGATGCGAATGAGATGATTGCGGAAGCACAGATGTGGAAAATAAAGTCGAAACGGAGATATCTCCTGTGCTTGCAACGGGAAGTCGGTTGATGAGAAGATCGAGAAATGAAGGATTTCTTGATAAAGCTCCTAATGCCTCAAGGTCTTGCCATAGATGGTCCAAGTTTGGTTGCCCGCCAACATCGTAACTAGTTGGAGAGGAAGTCACGAAATGAGATTTGGGCATGTTTGATGCGGAGAAGGTGAGCAAGATTGGGGTTTGGGGAGTGTAGGTAAAACCACTATCATGAAGCACATCCACAATGATCTTTTAAAGCAACAAAGATTCGAAAGGGTAATCTGGGTTACCATATCAAAGGAGTTCAATGTAATGAAGGTGCAAGATGATATTGCAAATCGCTTTGAAGTTGAAGGAAGATTGGCCTAGAGAAGGAGACAAGCTCGATTTAGGCAATCTTGTCGTAAATTCAAGAAAGTAGGAAAGCATGTTCTAATCCTAGATGATGTGGGATGAAGTCTCTAGAAGAAGTTGGGATCCTCAGGAAAGTGACAGAATGGTCGCAAGTTGGTGTTGACAACCCGTCGGAGCATGTCTTTAAGTATATGGGTTGCACGGTGATAAAAGTGAAGCCCTTTCAAAGACAACAGCATTGACACTATTCTTGAGTAAAGTTGGTCGAACATAGTGCAAAATCAAACTTTAATGCCAATTTTGAGGC
>NW_026291401.1:30000-42241 GCF_025698545.1 Gossypium raimondii
GATCGCGGAGCACATATATATAAGAGCTTTAACTGGGTTGTCGAAACTAACCCATTTAGTTTCAATTTTGTAACTTTATGAATCATTATTTCTCTGAATTACTATATCTCCTTCCCCTGTTTTCAACCCAATGGAGAAAACCCCTTTTCTAATTTAGTGGATATACAAATAATGTATCAATTTGAAGTGATCTAAAGAAATCCTATGTTTGTATAAGAAAATGTAAGAAAATAAATCAAGACATATTTTTAGAATTCAAAATTCGAAATACTTTTTTGAAGTATGGTACAATTATGACAGGAATCGAAACGCTTTTTATATAACGTAACGGGTACAACCCAATATCTAGTTGGTTTGATAAATCCTTAAAACAAACGCAAAATGCTAACGATTAATACAAAAATGACCTAAATCTTTTGAAATTGTTGGGGGTGGTGCTGAAATTGTGATCTCTACAAATCATATTTTTTCATTCATTTATTCAGTCAATTAATAAGCATTTTTTTATAGATTCATAAAAATCATACAAAAGAATGAGAAATGAATCGTTAAAAAATGAAAATGATAAAGAACCCTTTTTTGTTTTGTTGAATTTTATCTATGAATTGAAGTTACAACTAGTTAGTTTAGTTACAATAAAGGAGTTCTCTTTTAGGAAAACACAAACTAAAAAATCTCTATTGACGACCTAATTAAATAGAAAGGATAATTAAATAAATAAAATGATACAATAAATACTAAAGATTCCTTTTGAACCTTCAAATTGCTATTTCAACGAGTTGTTATTTATCAATAAAAATTAAATGCTTCCTAACAAATTTGACATTTTACATTGAATTGACCCCTTCACCTTCAATCTCGACGATTGACTAAAAAATGGGTTATTATGATTTCGAGCAAGCCGCTATGGTGAAATCGGTAGACACGCTGCTCTTAGGAAGCAGTGCTAGAGCATCTCGGTTCGAGTCCGAGTGGCGGCATAGTATCTTCTAAAAGAGATAGAATAAGTCCTATAATGAAAATGAATTTCATTCCTGATTTCCATTCCATAAAATCGAGAAACCCAGGCTTTTTTCATAATTTTATGATTTTTCAACTTTAGAGCATATATTAACTCATATATCTTTTTCAGTCGTTTCAATTGTAATTACAATTCATTTTTTAACCTTATTCTTATTAGTAGATGAAGTCGTAGGACTATATGATTCATCAGAAAAGGGCATGATAGTCACCTTTTTCTGTATAACAGGATTATTAGTCACTCGTTGGATTTATTCAGGACATTTCCCATTAAGTGATTTATATGAATCATTAATCTTTCTTTCATGGGGTTTCTCCCTTATTCATATGGTTTCCTATTTTAAATTTAAAAAGCGCAAAAATAATTTAAGTGCAATAACCGCACCAAGTGCTATTTTTACCCAAGGCTTTGCAACTTCGGGTCTTTTAACCAAAATGCATCAATCCGCAATATTAGCACCTGCTCTCCAATCCCAGTGGTTAATGATGCACGTAAGTATGATGGTATTAGGCTATGCAGCTCTTTTATGTGGATCATTATTATCAGTAGCTCTTCTAGTCATTACATTTCGAAAGGCCATAAAGATTATTGGTGAAAACAATAATTTTGCATTTTCGTTTGGGAAAATCCAATACATGAATGAAAGAAGCAATGTTTTACTAAACACTTATTTTCTTTCTTCTAAAAATTATTACAGATATCAATTGACTCAACAATTGGATCGTTGGAGTTATCGTATTATTAGTCTCGGGTTTATCTTTTTAACCATAGGAATTCTTTCGGGAGCCGTATGGGCTAATGAGGCGTGGGGATCATATTGGAATTGGGATCCAAAGGAAACTTGGGCGTTTATTACTTGGACCGTATTCGCGATTTATTTCCATACCCGAACAAATACAAATTTGGAAGGTGTAAATTCCGCACTTGTGGCTTCTATGGGATTTCTTATAATTTGGATATGCTATTTTGGGGTCAATCTATTAGGAATAGGTTTACATAGTTATGGTTCATTTACATTAAATTAACATCTAATTGAATTGAATAAAGAGGCTAGGCCTAACAAATACTAACACAGGACGGCGTATATATTATATATAAGTATAAGAAAACTTATTGTAAGCTGTCAAGAACCTTTTGAATCAAGTAGTGGAGCGATTCAAAAGGTTCTAACAAAAGCCAAAGATGTCTGATTAAAATTCAATTTAATGCTTTTACCTTTTTTACTTAACTTAAACTTAAGAGAAGAAAAAAGACTTCTTTTTTTTCTTTTTCATTGTACAACGACCAATTTTAAAAACCATAGGATTCCTTTTTTATTTTTTTTATTCATGAAAACTATCTATAAAAATAATTATATAGAATAGTTTCGACCTTCTCACCTGATAATGAGAGGACGAAATCCGGATAAATACCAATACCTAGTACTGGTAGAAAGATAGAGATCGAAACAAATAACTCTCGTGGTCCAGAATCAAAAAAATAAGAACTTGGAGCATTAAATAGCTTGTATCCATAGAACATTTGACGTGACATAGATAATGAATAAATAGGAGTTAATATCATTCCAATTGCCATTACGAAAGTAATTAGTATTTTTGGCATTAAAAAATATTTTTGGCTGGTAATTATTCCAAAAAAGACTATCAATTCTGCAACAAAACCACTCATGCCCGGTAATGCAAGAGAAGCCATGGATAAGATACTGAACATCGTAAATATTTTGGGAATCGAAACGGCCATTCCGCCCATTTCGTCGAGATAAACAAGACGCATTCTATCATAACTCGTTCCTGCCAAGAAAAAAAGTGCAGCACCGATAAAGCCATGAGATATTATTTGTAAAATAGCTCCGTTGAGTCCCGTATCAGTTATCGAACCAATTCCTATAATTATGAAACCCATATGAGATACGGAAGAATAGGCTATTCTTTTTTTTAAATTCCGTTGACCAAGAGATGTTGAAGCTGCATAAATTATTTGCATTGTACCCACTATTATCAACCAGGGAGAAAATATGGAATGCGCATGGGGTAATAATTCCATATTGATCCGAACTAATCCATATGCTCCCATTTTTAATAAAATTCCGGCTAGAAGCATACAAGTACTGTAATGGGCCTCCCCGTGGGTATCCGGTAACCACGTATGTAAGGGTATAATCGGCGATTTGACAGCAAAAGCAATAAGAAATCCAATATAGAATATTATTTCCAGTGCGACAGGATATGATTGATTAGCTAATGTTTCAAAATTTAATGTTGGTTCATTAGAACCGTATAAACCGAGACCCAAAACTCCTATTAATAGAAAAACGGAACCCCCTGCAGTGTACAAAATAAATTTTGTAGCCGAGTACAGACGTTTCTTTCCCCCCCACATGGATAGAAGTAGATAAACGGGAATTAATTCGAACTCCCACATGATGAAAAAAGTAAAAGGTCTCGAGAAGAAAATGATCCTATTTGACCACTGTACATTGCTAGCATCAGGAAATGAAATAATCGCGAATCTCGAGTAACTGGCCAAGCCGCCAAAGTCGCTAAAGTGGTGATAAATCCTGTCAGTAAAATGGGCCCTATAGAAAGTCCATCTATTCCCAATCTCCAGTAAAAATCAAAAAAATTGATCCATTTATAATCTTCCGCCAGCTGGATTAATGGATCGTCCAATCGGAAATGATAACAAAATGCATAGGTTGTTAGAAGGAGTTCGAAAATGCATATACATATTGTATACCACTTCATTAGCTTATTTCCTTTATGAGGAAGAAAGAAAAGTAAAGAACCTGCAGATATTGGTAAAAATACAATTATTGTTAACCAAGGAAAATAATTCGTGGTAAAGACAAGATACACTTGGACCAGAAAAACCCGTGCTCAAAAAGGTTTTTTTTGAGCACGGGTTTTTTCAGTAAAAAAAATCAAATGGATTCAAAATGTATTCAACTAGGGTTTTCTGGACCGTATCAATAAGCTAGACCCATACTTCGAGTTGTTTCATGCCATAAATAAACTCGAACGCTCAAGAAATCCGTTGGACAAGCGGATTCACATCTCTTACAACCAACACAATCTTCTGTTCTTGGAGCGGAAGCAATTTGCTTAGCTTTACATCCATCCCAAGGTATCATTTCTAACACATCGGTGGGGCAGGCTCGGACACATTGAGTACACCCAATACATGTATCATAAATTTTACTGAATGGGACATGGGATCGATAAATTTTTGAACATCATAAAATTTCAATCTAGTAAACTTGTAAATAAATATAGTTAAACACCAGATGAATCAACGATTTACCAGAAATTTTCTAATCAATTTCCTTCGGGATCAACTCATAAGAAAGGACCAAGATACTTTGATTTCTTACGTTTTCGAAAACATGATGTAGATTCCAACATATTGTACATGCTAATTCAAATTGGTGAATCTTATAATTTAATATTATTAATATTACTTATTCAACAAAGTTGATTGATTGATACGCGTTGATTTTCTGTTACGATAAATCGAGGACACAATAGCTGATCCAATAGCTGCTTCAGCGGCTGCAATAGCTATAACAAAAATTGAGAAAATATTTCCTTTTAATTGCCGACTATCAAAAAAATCAGAAAATGTTACAAAATTTATATTAACCGCATTCAGTATAAGTTCAAGACACATAAGAGCCCTAACCATATTTCGACTCGTGATCAATCCATAAATACCGATAGAAAATAAATAGGCACTCAAAACAAGTATATGTTCGAGCATCATTGACCAACTCCTTATCAATTTCGATTCATTATTAATATGAACAATAATTCAACAGATTTGATTGACTAGAGTATAACAAAAAAAAAGAATCTATTGGAAATATATCGAATAAACGAATTTCTATTTTATACACGAGCAATATTCAAATAGAATTCAAAGAAAATGGATGCGATAAGACAGAAAAAACAGAAAAGGTTTCATTTTGATTGCTTGCTATTCCTAGTTAGAAAGATTTATTACTGACGAGCCACAGCAATTGCACCTATCAAAGCAACTAAAAGAATTATTGAAATGAATTCAAATGGAAGAAAAAAATCGGTTGCTAAATGAATTCCAATTTGTTGACTATTACTTATCAAATCTTGTTCTATAATTTGATTTGATCTTGTAGTCCAAATAATCCCGTACCATGATGTATCTAATATAGTAGTAATTAGCGAAACAAGAATACTTGTACAAACCAACGAAGTAAGGCCATTCCCAATGGTCCACAGATTAAAATCTTTATAATATTCTGAACCATTCATGAACATCACAGCAAATAGGATTAAAACATTTATGGCTCCCACATAAATAAGGAGCTGGGCAGCAGCTACAAAATGAGAATTTGAGAGAATATAAAATAAGGATATACAAACAAGAACCAATCCCAATGAAAAGGCAGAATAAATTGGATTGGTAAGTAATACCACCCCAGGCCTCCTAATATAAGACCCGATCCCAGAAAAACTAAAAGAAAATCGTGTATTGGTCCAGGCAAATCCATTCTGTGTAAAATAAGAGATAAATAAATCGAAATGCTTTTCATGATCTTATTGACCCGACCAGGAATTTTTTTTTATGATACGTTCCTAATTGAATAAAATCCTAATCTATTAGGCGTGAATTGCTCTAAGCACAATTATTGGACAGTTTCGTTTTTGATTCTTTTTTGTTTGTTCAAAAGAAAAGGGTATTTTGTTTTTTGAAACTATATATTTCGAAATAATTACGAATATATTAATATAGTTTTATTTTCAATAAAAAGGAATCCGAAATTCTTATCAACCAGTTAATTTGTAATTGAATTTTATTTATTGACCAAAGGCCTCATTCTTTTTTTAATTCAAACCAACCAGTCTTTTAACTTAAACCAAAACGGAACCTTAAAAGAATGAATGGGAAATTTCTCTTTACTTTAATAGAACAGGAGGTTTACTTACTGAGTTTTTCTTTGAATTGAATTCAAAATTGTTCGAATTGTATAATCGTCAATTACTGACATTGGTAAACGGCCCAAAGCAATTTGATTATAATTCAATTCGTGACGGTCGTAAGTAGAAAGTTCATATTCTTCAGTCATTGATAAGCAATTTGTTGGACAATACTCAACGCAGTTACCACAAAATATACAAATTCCGAAATCAATACTGTAATTAAGCAATCGTTTTTTTCGAATATCCGTTTCAAATTTCCAATCAACAACGGGTAGATCTATAGGGCATACACGAACACATACTTCACAAGCAATGCATTTATCAAATTCAAAATGGATTCGTCCGCGGAAACGCTCTGATGTGATTAATTTTTCATAAGGATATTGAATAGTTACGGGTAAACGATTTGCGTGGGATAAGGTAATCATGAAACCTTGACCAATGTACCTTGCTGCTCGGACTGTTTGGTGGCCATAATTCATGAACCCGGTTACCATAGGGAACATATCGTGAATATCTATGAATAATTTTATGTTTGTTTCTTTCTCTTGTTTGAACCAAGTCATGAATCTCATATTCTTTTTTTCTTTACAGTGAAAGAAGTTGGAAAGAAGTTGTTAATAATAGATTACCCAGAGAAATGGGTAAAAGAAATTTCCACCCGAGATTTAATAATTGGTCCATTCTTAACCTAGGTAAAGTCCATCGTGTTGCGATAGAAATAAACAAAAACAAATAAGTTTTAGCTAATGTAATAAAGATACCAATTGTCGTTCCAATGATTCCATTTATTTTATTTATTTCAAATAGCTCAGGGACGAATACATACGGAATGGAAATATTCCAACCCCCCAAGTAAAGAACTGTTACAAATAACGAAGAAAGTAATAGATTTAGATAGGAAGCAACGTAAAATAAACCAAATTTGATACCTGAATATTCGGTTTGATACCCTGCTACTAATTCTTCCTCCGCTTCTGGTAAATCAAAAGGTAATCTCTCACATTCTGCTAGAGAAGAAATTAGAAAAACGATAAACCCTATTGGCTGACGCCACAAATTCCATCCCCAAAAACCATATTTTGATTGCGCCTCAACTATATCAACTGTACTTGAACTGTTAGATAATTATAGTCGATGATACCATCACTGTTTACATCGCTAGTCCAAAACCGTACATGAGATTTTCACCTCATACGGCTCCTCGTGGGTCACAAATAAATTTTAGGACCGAATCAGTATTATTTATCTTCGTATGGTTGTAGAATAGATAGAGAAAAAATAGATTGGAAGGTCCAAAATTATACCAATGGAATTCTGTCTGCTATATTCTGAAGAATAAAAAATAAATGCTTCTGAATTGATCTCGCCCGTTCATAATTTCAAGTTGAGTAATAACTTAAGCCTTCAATAAAATACTTCTTGTAGAATATCAATAGATATTTCAACCCATTGTTTTCTATTACGAAAAAAATGAAACATTCCATTAGCTCATAAATCATGACACGGATTAGATCTCTCTATATCTATGAAAGAAAGAAAAAAAAAAGATTTCTTTTTTATTCTTTATTGTTTCTTTTTCGTTCCTATTCTGCTTTCGGATCTGATAAAATCACGAATGGGGCTTAAACTAAAAAATAGTAAAGGATTATTTCGTTCCTGATAGTCATTACTTTAATCGGCAGATAGGAGGATACTCTGGACCGGAATCATGGGGAGTACTGCCTAGTCATTTCTACGAATTTAAAGCCCCAATTAGTATTCTTTTTATGTTATCCAGAAGTCTCTTTTTATATAATTTACATAATCTCCATTACCAATCCTTTATGTATTTTGGTGTTCCTAACCATCCACTCGTTTTTTGTTCAATCCCCCGTTTGTTTAGCAATACATGTATGGGAATCCATACAAAGGATAGCGAAAACTCTATACGGTTGATCTTTTGAGCCCGCTTCAAGCTAGATTGACTAATCAACCCGTCTTGGGGTAAAGACTTCTTCCGCTTACGTTTTCTTCCACTTACCTCTTGTACATAGGAAATGAGATTCCATTTTTTTGTTTAATTTACTGCGAATTTATAAGCTGCTTTCTTTCACTCATATATAACTATCTAATTTAGTTTATCAACTCAACTTATTTTCTAGAACGAAAGGAATAGGTAAAATAAAAGTTTCTATTTCAACGAATCGCACGTAGAGATATTGATAAAACACATAGAGTTAATGGTATTTCATAACTAATCGATTGAGCAGCAGCTCGCAGACCACCTAAAAAGGAATATTTATTATTTGATCCGTATCCTGACATAAGAAGTCCAACAGGAGCAATACTTGAAATGGCAATCCATAAAAAATACCGATATTGAGATCGGCTAAAATAAGGCGAGAGCTAAAAGGAATTACTGAAAACTTAGTAAAATTGATATGACTGCTATAGCCGGTCCAATACTAAATAAACGAGTATTGCCTCTAGATGGAAGAATATTTTCTTTGAAAAGCAGTTTTGTTCCATCTGCTAGCGCTTGAAGAATGCCCAAAGGACCGGCGTATTCAGGCCCAATACGTTGTTGTATTGCTGCAGATATTTCTCTTTCTAACCATACAATTACTAGTACACCTATTGTGATTCCCAAAACAAGAGTCAAAATAGGGACCAACATCCATATGATCCCATAGACCTCTTTTAAAGATTCCAATGTGTAAAAGGAATTGATATCTTCTACTTCTGTCGTATAAATTATCATTTCAACGATCCACTTCTCCCATAATGATATCTATGCTACCTAGTATCGTCATAATATCAGCCAATTTCATTCTTTTAACTAACTGAGGAAGAATTTGCAAATTGATAAAACCCGGCGGGCGAATTTTCCATCTCCAAGGAAAACCGCTTTGATCCCCTATCAGAAAAATTCCTAATTCTCCCTTTGGGGCTTCCATTCTCGCATAAAGTTCTTGTCTCGGTAATTCAAATGTGGGAGAAGGTTTTTTACTAATGAATCGATATTCAAAATCATTCCATTCTGGATCCCTTTCTCGATCAAAGCATCGGATTTCTAAATTCTCATAGGGACCACCGGAATTCCTTCCAGGGCCTGTTGAATTATTTTATAGATTCCGTCATTTCACTGATTCGGACTAAATAACGAGCTAATGAATCTCCTTCTTTTTGCCACTGGATTTCCCAATCAAATTCGTCGTAACACTCATAATGATCAACTTTCCGAAGATCCCATTTGATTCCAGATGCTCGTAGCATTGGGCCGGATAAACCCCAATTTATTGCTTCTTCTCCACCAATAACGCCTATCCCTTCAACTCGTTCTAAAAAAATAGGATTTCGCGTAATAAGTTTTGATATTCAACAATTCCTGTTAAAAAATAATCACAGAAATCCAAACATTTATCTATCCAGCCGTAAGGTAGATCGGCCGCCACTCCTCCGATACGAAAATAATTATGCATCATTCTCATACCGGTGGCAGCTTCGAATAGATCATATACTAATTCTCTTTCTCTGAAAATATAGAAAAAGGGGGTCTGTGCACCAATATCTGCCATAAAAGGTCCAAGCCATAATAGATGAGAAGCTATACGACTCAACTCCAACATAATTACTCTGATATAGCTGGCCCTTTTAGGGACTTGAATATTCCCCAACTGTTCTGGTCCATTTACGGTTATTGCTTCCGTGAACATAGTGGCTAAATAATCCCAACGCGTTACATACGGCAAATATTGTATAATTGTTCGGTTTTCCGCAATTTTTTCCATTCCTCTGTGTAAATAACCTAATATTGGTTCACAGTCAACAACATCTTCACCATCTAGAGTAACGATGAGACGAAGAACACCATGCATTGATGGGTGGTGAGGCCCCATATTGACTATCATAAGGTCTTTTCTGTAGCTGATAGATTCATAAGTTTTCCTCGATTCATTCTTACATGAATTGTTGAAAACGAAAACAAGTACATCAAAATGAAAATCTAATAAATCGACTAATTCAAAATTTGCAAATTAACGATTTTTTGATTCCCGAATATCCAACTCACCAATTAATTCTTTATAACGTATTTTATTTGTCTTTGATAAATAAGATAGCAGTCGTTGACGTTTTCCTAGAATTTTACGTAGACCTCTCTGAGATAAATAGTCTTTTTTGTGCAATTCCAAATGTGAAGTAAGTCTTCGTATCTTATTGGTGAAACTAACTATTTGAAATTCAACAGACCCCCTGTTTTCTTCTTTTTTCTTGAAAATAACTGAGATGAATGAATTTTTACCATAAAACCAAAAATTTCCCCTTTTTTGAATGTGAATTTTACTGATCAGTAATAATAATACCAGTCATTTTGATATACACGATGATTTTAAGTTCGTTATGAACTTTATCATTTTTCAAATAAAATTAATCAATCCGGGTTTCGATTTGATTCGTATAGGGATACAAAAGAGTGAGAGATTTCTACAAAGAGAAAATTTGAGAGTTCAAATAAGAGGATTTTGTTGATTCATTTGTCGATCTAATTGATATGTATGTCATTAAATTAGTATCGTGTATCAGAATAAAATGTAAGACAATCCTTGTGACCATCTATTTGTTTTCATATACCCGGCACGATACATACATAATATAGGGAAAATGGACCATTAAAATGGACCATTAACGAATTTTCAGACGCGGATACATACGGATCCTTATCATACTGAAACGACTGCCGTTATTAGTATTAAACCAATATCGATTCATACAAGCTAAATCTTCTAATCGATAATTGGGCCAAAGAAAGAACTTTAATTTAATTAGTTTCTTTTATCACTACCAAGATGTTTATTTTAGTCAAAACTTGACCACAGTTTTTACATTATTTAAAAATACTGCATTTCTATGCATACCATTTTATCCCTTGAATTGAAAGAAATTGAATTCGCAATTCTCGCCGGTGGTTAGGGATAAAATATTTTCAGGAACAAACAAATCATAATGATTTTTGTCTTTATTTTCAGTCATTTTTGATGTCTTGCAATAAATTCATAAAATGATTTTTATCAATATAGTTTTTTCTTGGTATCTTTGATTAATTTGGTGTTTATTTTATGAACCAACAAAATACTTATAGTTTGATATAGAATAAATTGTCCATCATTTTTTACCGACAGACGAACTGGATCGATAATCAATATTCCTTTTTTCATTAGTTCTCTAAGAGTTAAATCCTTCTGAATCATCAAAATATCCAGATTCATTTCTCCCCGTTGAATAGAGGATATAACAATTTCGTTTGGATTTATCAGTCTAAGCAGGAGGCAATATACTTTGATATTATTGATTATTCTTTGATTTAAAGAATCATCCCATCTCAATTGAAAACGCAAATACCTTTTTAGGAAGAAATCAAGCTCTGCTTCCGTGTTGCTCTTGTATTGCTTTTTCTTTCTACGTTTTTTTTTGTCTGATTTATCATAATCTTCTTCAACATCTTTTCTTGGTTTGAGAGAACGGATTTAAAATTTCCTTGTTTTTGTGCATCTGATACAAGATCCCCTTCACCTATGGGTTCTTTTTCTTCTTGATTTCGATTCTCTAATCCAATAATTTGTTTTTCGTTTGGTGCTATAAGGGAGTCCCTTTTTTTATTTTCAATAATATTTTTATTAATGTTCCTATTTCCATTAAAATTGAAAAGAAGTAATTTTATTGGTATGATCCATGGTTTAACCTTATATGCATTATATAGCAGCACAAATTCTGGGAAGAACCAAAGTTCTAGATTCGGTATAGGATGACTTAGTATTTCTTCATTCAGTCCCATCCAATCAAAATGGCTTCCTTTTTTATTGGATGGGTTGCTTCTTGATCTTGATAAATTGTGAAATAAAAAAGGTCCATTTTATCAATTAGTTGATAATTCTTAACCACAGTCTTAATATTTTTGTTACTCTTTGTACTGGTATCGACCCAGGACTCAATATCGACCTTATTTCTAAGACAAAAATGAAGAATTCTCCAATTAAAAAACTTTCTGTGCGAAAAATTCCCCATAGCATCTAGGATATCGCCTTCTCCTAGATAATTATGGATAGGATATCCCTCAATGTATCAAAAAAATTTTGTTTATCCATGTTGTAATGATAAGAACTCTCTTCCCTCTTATTTACTTGGAATGGTGATCCATAAGCATACGGGTCCCTCTTATCTTGATAATTAATAGATTTATATGATAAAAAATCATATCCATAGTTTTTTTTTAAATTAGATTTTT
>NW_026291402.1:0-26816 GCF_025698545.1 Gossypium raimondii
GGTTTGTGGATCTCAACCGTAATCTCTTATCCATTCCCATTTTTTTATATCATAATCACTTTCCATTCTTATCTAAACCATTTGTTAAATTCATGGGTTCTTTACCAATTTATATCATTTCAACTCTTTAATTGTATACACACATTAGTTTTTTGAATAACAAGTCTCATACATTTTAATTTGCATCATCATAGCATGCTATCCAACACATGCATTCCCGTCATTCAATGTCATGAATTTATATTTATCAGTAGTTCTTATTTTAGATTTGTCCATTTTTATAAAAAGCCATTAAATCTAATTATATAATTAATATATATACAAAACACAATTCAAATATAATAAATCATACTTCCATATGAACTTACGAAAATGGCAATGAACGTTTGAGCACTAATCATCCATTCTATATAATGATCTCTTTCTTGGGTGAGAATCCATAATTCTTTGGATCTCCCATCAATAAACCAAAACATGAATAAGTTTTGTCGATTCTCATTTTCTTTTATTAGAATCACTTTCTATTCTTATCAACCATTTGTTAAATTCATACGGGTTCTTTTCTTGATTTCGTTATCATTTCAAATTCTTTAATTGTATACACATTAGTTATTTTGAATAAAATTCTCTATACATTTTAAATTTGCAACATCATCATAAACATGCTATCCAACAACATACCATTCCACTATCCATTAAATGTCATGAATCTCTTCATATTTATCAAGCAGTTCTTATTTTCTGATTTGATCCATTTTATATAAAAAGCCATTAAATCTACAATTATATATTTTAATATATATACAAAACACAATTAAAATATAAACAAAAATCTAACTTCCATATAGCTTACCTGAAAATGGCAACTAGAAAGTTTAGGGACTAATCATACGATTTCTATATAATGATCAATCTTTGCTCGATCATTGAGAATCCACAATTTGTCTTTGGATCTTAACCATCGAATAAATCTCTAATCACGATTCCCATTTTCCTTTTTATAACCTTAATCACTTTCCATTTTATCTAAACCATTTGTTAAATTCATACGGGTTCTTTTACCATTTCTTATCATTTAAACTCTTTAATTGTATACACACATTAGTTATTTTGAATAACAATTCTCTATACATTTTAAATTTGCAACATCATCATATACATGCTTACCAACAACATTCCATTCCACATCCATTCAATGTCATGAATCTCTTCATATTTATCAAGTATTTCTTATTTTCGTTTTGATCCATTTTATATAAAAGCCATTAAATCTACAATTTATATATATTTAAATATATACAAAACACAATTAAAATATAACCGAAAATCATAACTTCCATATGAACTTACCTAGAAAATGGCAACTAGAAAGTTTGGGACTAATCATCACAATTGCTATATAATGATAAATCTTTGCTCGATTCGGTAGAGAATCCATAATTTGTCTTTGGATCTTAACCATCGAATAAATCTCTAATCGATTCCCATTTTCCTTTTATAACCATAATCACTTTCCATTCTTATCTAAACCATTTGTTAAATTCATCGAGGTTTTTTACCAATTTTTATCATTTCAAACTCTTTAATTGTATACAACATTAGTTATTTTGAATAACAAGTCTCTATACATTTTAAATTTGCAACATCATCATATACATGCTATCAACAACATACCATTCCCATCCATTCAATTTTATGAATCTCTTCATATTTATCAAGTATTTTTATTTTATGATTTGATCCATTTTATTTAAAAGCCATTAAATCTACAATTATATATATTTAATATATATAAAAACACAATTAAAAATTCAAAATTTAACTTATATGAACTTACCAAAGGGCCTAAAAGTTTGGGGACTAATCATCCTGATTTATATAATGATCCAAATCTTTGCTCCTTAGTGAGAATCCATAATTTTCTTTGGATCTTAACCATCAATAAAACCTAATCC
Organism: Gossypium raimondii; assembly: GCF_025698545.1. Taxonomy (NCBI): domain Eukaryota; kingdom Viridiplantae; phylum Streptophyta; class Magnoliopsida; order Malvales; family Malvaceae; genus Gossypium; species Gossypium raimondii. The sequence continues at coordinate 1,956 of NW_026291402.1, forward strand.
GATTCTCATTTTTTTTTTAAATAATCACTTTCCATTCTTATCTAAACCATTTGTTAAATTCATACATGATCTTTTACCAATTTTTGTCATTTCAAACTTTTTAATTGTATACACATTAGTTATTTTGAATAACAATTCTCTATACATTTAAATTTGCAACATCATCAATACATGCTATCCAACAAGATACCATTCTCATCCATTCAATGTCATGAATCTCTTCATATTTATCAAGTATTTCTTATTTTGATTTGATCCATTTTATATAAAAGCCATTAAATCTACAATTATATATAATTAATATATATACAAAACACAATTCAAATATAATCGAAAATGCGATAAGTTCCATATGAACTTACATAAAATAGCAACTAAACGTTTGAGGACTAATCATCCAGATTGCTATATAATGATCCGTCTGGCTTTCGGTTTATGAGAATCCACAATTTATCTTTGGATCTCAACCATCGAATAAATCTCTAATCACGATTCCTTTTTTCCTTTTTATAACCATAATCACTTTCCATTCTTATCTAAACCATTTTTAAATTCATAGGGTTCTCTTACCAATTTGTATCATTTCAAACTCTTTAATTGTATACACATTAGTTATTTTGAATAACAATTCTCATACATTTTAAATTTCCAACATCATCATATACATGCTATCAACAACATACCATTCCACATTATTCAATGTCATGAATCTCTTCATATTTATCAAGTATTTCTTATTTTATGATTTGATCCATTTTATATAAAAGCCATTAAATCTACAATTATATATATTTATATATATACAAAACACAATTCAAATATAATCAAATGTAATTCCAATGAACTTACATAGAAAATGCAACTAGAGCGTTTGGGACTAATCATCACGTTGCTATATAATGATCCGTCTTTGCTCCTTTTTGTTGAAATCCTAATTTATCTTGGATCTCAACCATCGAATAAATCTCTAATCCGATTCCCTTTTTCCTTTTTATAACATAATCACTTTCCATTCTTATCTAAACCATTTGTTAAATTCATACGGTTCTTTACCAATTTGTTTCATTTCAAACTTTTAATTTAAACACATTAGTTTTTTGAATAACAATTCTCTATACATTTTAAATTTGCAACATCATCATATACATGCTATCCAACATACCATTCCATCCATTCAATGTCATGAATCTCTTCATATTTATCAAGTATTTCTTATTTTACGATTTGATCCATTTTATATAAAAGCCATTAAATCTACAATTATATATATTTAATATATATACAAAACACAATTCAAATATAATACGACAATGCAGTAACTTCCATATGAACTTACCAAGAAAATGGCAACTAGAAAGTTTTAGGGACTAATCGTCACAGATTGCTATATAATGATCAAATCTTTTAGTTGAGTAGTCGAGAATCCACAATTGGTCTTTGGATCTCAACCATCGAATAAATCTCTAATCACGATTCCCATTTTCCTTTTATAACCATAACCACTTCCATTCTTATCTAAACCATTTGTTAAATTCACACATGATCTTTTACCAATTTCGTATCATTTCAAACTCTTTAATTGTATACACACATTAGTTATTTTGAATAACAATTCTCTATACATTTAAATTTGCAACATCATCATATACATGCTATCCAACAACATACCATTCTCACATCCATTCAATGTCATGAATCTCTTCATATTTATCAAGTATTTCTTATTTCGATTTGATCCATTTTTATAAAAAGCAATTAAATCTACAATTATATATATTTAATATATATACAACAAAACAGTTAAAATATAATACGAAAATACAGAAACTTCCATATGAACTTACCTAGAAAATGGCAACTAGAAAGTTTCGGGGGCTAATCATCACCGATTGCTATATAATTATCCAATACTGCTCACTCGAGCTGTCGAGAATCCATAATTTGTGCTGGATCTTAACCATCGAATAAAACTCTAATCACGATTCTCATTTTTCTTTTTTATAACCATAATCACTTTCCATTCTTATCTAAACCATTTGTTAAATTCATACAGGTTCTTTTACCAATTTCGTATCATTTCAAAATCTTTAATTGGATACACACACTAGTTATTTTGAAAAACAATTCTCTATACATTTTAAATTTGCAACATCATCATATACATGCTATCCAACAACATACCATTCCCACATCCATTCAATGTCATGAATCTCATCAATTTATCAAGTATTTCTTATTTTATGATTTGATCCATTTTATATAAAAAGCCATTAAACTACAATTATATATATTTAATATATATACAAAACACAATTAAAATAATCTAAATCATTAACTTCCATATGAACTTACCTAGAAAATGGCAACTAGAAGGTTTAGGGACTAATCATCACGTTCTATATAATGATCCAATCTTTGCTCATGGTTCGAGAATCCACAATTTGTCTGGATCTCAACCATCGAATAAATCTCTAATCACGATTCTTTTTCTTTTTATAACCATAATCACTTTCCATTCTTATCTAAACCATTTGTTAAATTCATCGGTTCTTTTACCAATTTCGTATCATTTCAAAATCTTTAATTGTATACACACATTAGTTATTTTGAAAACAATTCTCTATACATTTTAAATTTGCAACATCATCATAACATGCTATCCAACAACATACCATTCCCATCCAATTCAATGTCATGAATCCTCATATTTATCAAGTATTTCTTATTTTAGATTTGATCCATTTTATATAAAAGCCATTAAATCACAATTATATATTTTAATATATATCAAACACAATTAAATATAATAAAATGCATAATTTCCATATGAATTACCTAGAAAATGGCAACTAGAAGTTTAGGACTAATCATCAGATTGCATATAATGATCAAATCGCTTCTTCGGTTGAAATCCAAATTTTCTTGGATCTCAACCATCGAATAAATCTCTAACCATGATTCCATTTTTCCTTTTATAACCATAATCACTTTCCATTCTTATCTAAACCATTTGTTAAATTCATAATGTTCTTTTCCAATTTCGTATCATTTCAAACTTTTAATGTATACACACATTGTTATTTTGAATAACAATTCTCTATACATTTTAAATTTGCAACATCTCATAAACATGCTATCCAACAACATAGCATTCCCATCCAATTCAATGTCATGAATCCTTCATATTTATCAAGTATTCTTATTTTTGATTTGATCCATTTTATATAAGCCATTAAATCTACAATTATATATATTATATTATATATATACAAAACAAAATTAAATATAATCAAAACATAACTCCAATGAACTTACCTAGAAAATAGCAACTAGAAAGTTTAGGGACTAATCATCAATGCTATATAATGATCAAATCTTTTGCTCACTTTCGAGTGAGAATCCAAATTTGTCTTGGATCTCAACCTCGAATAAATCTCTAATCGATTCCCTTTTCCTTTTTATAACCATAATCACTTTCCATTCTTATCTAAACCATTTGTTAAATTCATACGGTTCTTTTACCAATTTATATCATTTCAAACTCTTTAATTGTATAACACTAGTTATTTTGAATAACAATTCTCTATACATTTTAAATTTGCAACATCATCATATACATGCTATCCAACAACATACCATTCTACATCCATTCAATGTCATGAATCTCTTCATATTTATCAAGTATTTCTTATTTTCTGATTTGATCCATTTTATATAAAAACCATTAAATTCAATTATATATATTTAATATATATACAAAACACAATTAAAATATAATCTGAAAATGCGGTTCCATATGAATTACCTAGAAAATGGCAACTAGAAGTTTAGGGACTAATCATCAAGATTGCTATATAATGATCATCTCTCATTCTTCGAGAATCCAAATTTTCTTGGATCTCAACCATCGAATAAATCTCTAATCCGATTCCTTTTTTCTTTTTATAACCATAATCACTTTCCATTCTTATCTAAACCATTTGTTAAATTCATACGGTTCTTTTACCAATTTAGTATCATTTAAACTCTTTAATTGTATACACACATTAGTTATTTTGAAAAAATTCTCTATACATTTTAAATTTGCAACTCATCATATACATGCTATCCAACAACATACCATTCTACATCCATTCAATGTCATGATCTCTTCATATTTATCAAGTATTTCTTATTTTATGATTTGATCCATTTTATATAAAAGATTAAATCTACAATTATATATATTTAATATATATACAAAACAATTAAAATATAATCAAATCTGAACTTCATATGAACTTACCTAGAAAATGGCAACTAGAAAGTTTAGGGCTAATCATCACAGATTGCTATATAATTATCCAATCTTGCTCACTCGATGAGAATCCATAATTGTGTGGATCTCAACCATCGAATAAAACTCTAATCACGATTCCATTTTTCTTTTTATAACCATAATCACTTTCCATTCTTATCTAAACCATTTGTTAAATTCATACAGGTTCTTTTCAATTTATATCATTTCAAATCTTTAATTGATACACACTAGTTATTTTGAAAACAATTCTCTATACATTTTAAATTTGCAACATCATCATATACATGCTATCCAACAACATACCATTCCCACATCCATTCAATGTCATGAATCTCTCAATTTATCAAGTATTTCTTATTTTATGATTTGATCCATTTTATATAAAAAGCCATTAAATCACAATTATATATATTTAAATATATAAAAAACACAATTAAAATAAAATTAAAATCAGCTTCCATATGAACTTACCTAGAAAATGGCAACTAGAAGTTTAGGACTAATCATCACGATTCTATATAATGATCCGAATCTTTTCGTCGTTTAGAATCCACAATTTGTCTTGGATCTCAACCATCGAATAAATCTCTAATCAGATTCCCTTTTTCCTTTTATAACCATATCACTTTCCATTCTTATCTAAACCATTTGTTAAATTCATCTGGTTCTTTTACCAATTTTATCATTTCAAACTTTTAATTGATACACACATTGTTATTTTGAATAACAATTCTCTATACATTTTAAATTTGCAACATCATCATAAACATGCTATCCAACAACATCCATTCCACATCAATTCAATGTCATGAATCCTTCATATTTATCAAGTATTCTTATTTTGATTTGATCCATTTTATATAAAAGCCATTAAATCACAATTATATATATTTATATATATATACAAAACACAATTAAAATATAATAAAATCATTAACTTCCATGAACTTACCTGAAATGGCAACTAGAAAGTTTAGGGACTAATCATCACATGCTATATAATGATCCGATCTTTGCTCACTCAAGTACGAGAATCCAAATTTGTCTGGATCTCAACCATTGAATAAATCTCTAATCACATTCCCATTTTCTTTTTATAACCATTATCACTTTCCATTTTATCTAAACCATTTGTTAAATTCATGAGGTTCTTTTACCGATTTATATCATTTCAAATTTTAATTGTATACACATTGGTTATTTTGAAAACAATTCTCTATACATTTTAAATTTGCAACATCATCATAAACATGCTATCAACAACATACCATTCCCACATCCAAATTCAAAGTCATGAATTCCTTCATATTTATCAAGTATTTCTTATTTTGATTTGATCCATTTTATATAAAAGCCATTAAATCCAATTATATATATTTAATATATATACAAAACACAATTAAAATATAATTGAAAATCCATATGAACTTACCTAGAAAATGCAACTAGAAGGTTTGGGGACTAATCATCACTGATTGCTATATAATGATCCGATCTTCTCTCGTTTTGAAATCCACAAATTTGTCTTGGATCTCAACCATCGAATAAATCTCTTAATCAGATTCCTTTTTTCCTTTTTATAACCATAATCACTTTCCATTCTTATTAAACCATTTGTTAAATTCATACGGTTCTTTTACCAATTTAGTATCATTTCAAACTCTTTTAATTGTATACACATTGTTATTTTGAAAACAATTCTCTATACATTTTAAATTTGCAATCATCATATACATGCTATCCAACAACATACCATTCCCACATCCATTCAATGTCATGAATCTCTTCATATTTATCAAGTATTTCTTATTTTACTATTTGATCCATTTTATATAAAAAGCCATTAAATCTACAATTATATATATTTAATATATATACAAAAAAAATTAAAATATAATCTAAAATCTAAACTTCCATATGAACTTACCTAAAATGGCAACTAGAAGGTTTAGGGACTAATCATCAAGATTGCTATATAATGATCCGTCTGCTCCTTTCGGTGTGAGAATCCAAATTGTCTTTGGATCTCAACCATCGAATAAATCTCTATCACGATTCCTTTTTTCCTTTTATAACCATAATCACTTTCCATTCTTATCTAAACCATTTGATAAATTCATCGGTTCTTTTAGATTTTATCATTTCAAACTCTTTAATTATCCACATTAGTTATTTTGAAAAAATTCTCTATACATTTTAAATTTTAACGTCATCATATACATGCTATCCCAACATACCATTCCACATCCATTCAATGTCATGAATCTCTTCATATTTATCAAGTATTTCTTATTTTAGATTTGATCCATTTTATATAAAAGCCATTAAATCCAATTATATATATTTAATATATATACAAAAACACAATTCAAATATAATCTGAAAATCAAAACTTCCATATGAACTTACCTAGAAAATGGCAACTAGAAAGTTTAGGGACTAATCATTACGATTGCTATATAATGATCCGTCGTTCTCGGTATCGAATCCAAATTTGTCTTGGATCTCAACCATCGAATAAATCTCTAATCCGATTCCCTTTTCCTTTTATAACCATAATCACTTTCCATTCTATCTAAACCATTTGTTAAATTCATACGGGTTCTTTACGATTTAGTATCATTTCAAAATTTTAATTGTATACACATTGGTTATTTTGAAAAAATTCTCTATACATTTTAAATTTGCAACTCATCATAAACATGCTATCCACAACATACCATTCCCACATCCAAATTCAAAGTCATGAATCTCTTCATATTTATCAAGTATTTCTTATTTTAGATTTGATCCATTTTATATAAAAGCCATTAAATCTACAATTATATATTTTAATATATATACAAAACACAATTAAAATATAATCAAAGCAAATTCCATATGAACTTACCTGAAAATGCAACTAGAAGTTTGGGACTAATCATTCGATTGCTATATAATGATCAAATCGCTCATTGGTAGAATCCATAATTTGTTTGGATCTCAACCATCGAATAAATCTCTAATCACAATTCCATTTTCCTTTTTATAACCATTATCACTTTCCATTCTTATCTAAACCAATTTGTTAAATTCATACGAGGTTCTTTTACCATTTAGTATCATTTCAAAATTTTAATTGTATACACACATTGGTTATTTTGAAAACAATTCTCTATACATTTTAAATTTGCAACATCATCATAACATGCTATCCAACAACATACCATTCCACATCCAAATTCAAAGTCATGAATCTCTTCATATTTATCAAGTATTTCTTATTTTTGATTTAATCCATTTTATATAAAAGCCATTAAATCGCAATTATATATATTTAATATATATACAAAAACACAATTAAAATAATCTAAAATTAATTCCATATGAACTTACCTGAAGGCAACTAGAAAGGTTTGGGACTAATCATCACGATTGCTATATAATGATCTTTCGCTTTGGTAATGAGAATCCACAAATTGTCTTGGATCTCAACCATCGAATAAATCTCTAATCAGATTCCCTTTTCCTTTTTATAACCATAATCACTTTCCATTCTTATTAAACCATTTGTTAAATTCAAGGGTTCTTTTACCAATTTCATATCATTTCAAACTCTTTAATTTATACCATTAGTTATTTTGAATAACAATTCTCTATACATTTTAAATTTGCAACATCATCATATACATGCTATCCAACAACATACATTCCCAATCCATTCAATGTCATGAATCTCTTCATATTTATCAAGTATTTCTTATTTTATGATTTGATCCATTTTATATAAAAAGCCATTAAATCGCAATTTATATATTTAATATATTAACAAAAACACAATTCAAATATAATGAAATCATTAACTTCCATATGAACTTACCTAGAAAATGGCAACTAGAAAGTTTGGGACTAATCATCACGATTGCTTATATATGATCCGTCTATCGTCGGTTGTCGAAAATCCAAATTGTCTTTGGATCTCAACCATCGAATAAATCTCTAATCACGATTCCTTTTTCCTTTTTATAACCATAATCACTTTCCATTCTTATCTAAACCATTTGTTAAATTCATTGGTTCTTTCCGATTTATTATCATTTCAAACTCTTTAATTGTATCCACATTAGTTATTTTGAAAAAATTCTCTATACATTTTAAATTTAACTCATCATAAACATGCTATCCAACAACATACCATTCCCATCCAATTCAATGTCATGAATCCTTCATATTTATCAAGTATTTCTTATTTTGATTTGATCCATTTTATATAAAAACCATTAAATCCAATTATATATATTTAATATATATACAAAACACAATTCAAATATAATCAAAATCATTAACTTCATATGAACTTACCTAGAAAATGGCAACTAGAAAGTTTGGGACTAATCATCACAGTTGCATATAATGATCCGTCTGCTTCATCGGTAGTGAAATCCAAATTTGTCTTGGATCTCAACCATCGAATAAATCTCTAATCACGATTCCCTTTTCCTTTTTATAACTAATCACTTTCCATTCTTATCTAAACCATTTGTTAAATTCATACGGGTTCTTTTACCGATTTAGTATCATTTCAAACTCTTTAATTGTATAACACATTAGTTATTTTGAAAAAATTCTCTATACATTTTAAATTTCAACTCATCATATACATGCTATCCCAACATACCATTCCACATCCATTCAATGTCTGAATTCCTTCATATTTATCAAGTATTTCTTATTTTATGATTTGATCCATTTTATATAAAAGCCATTAAATCTACAATTATATATATTAATATATATATACAAAACACAATTAAAATATAATCACTTGAACTTCCATATGAACTTACCTAGAAAATGCAACTAGAAAGTTTAGGGACTAATCATTCGATTGCTATATAATGATCAATCTTGCTCACTCGAGTTCGAGAATCCATAATTTGTGCTGGATCTCAACCATCGAATAAATCTCTAATCACATTCCCATTTTGCTTTTTATAACCATTATCACTTTCCATTCTTATCTAAACAATTTGTTAAATTCATACAGGTTCTTTTGCGATTTAGTATCATTTCAAAATATTTAATTGTATACACACATTGGTTATTTTGAACAACAATTCTCTATACATTTTAAATTTGCAACATCATCATAAACATGCTATCCAACAACATACCATTCCACATCAAATCAAAGTCATGAATGCTTCATATTTATCAAGTATTTCTTATTTTGATTTAATCCATTTTATATAAAAGCCATTAAATCTACAATTATATATATTTAATATATATACAAAACACAATTAAATATAAAAAATCATTAACTTCATATGAACTTACCTAGAAATGCATAGAAAGTTTGAGGGACTAATCATCATTGTATATAATGATCAAATCTTTGCTCGCTTCATTGTGAGAATCCAAATTTGCTTGGATCTCAACCATGAATAAATCTCTATCATGATTCCCATTTTTCCTTTTTATAACCATAATCACTTTCCATTCTTATTTAAACCATTTGTTAAATTCATCGGGTTCTTTTACCAATTTATATCATTTCAAACTCTTTTATTGTATACACATTGTTATTTTGAATAACAATTCTCTATACATTTTAAATTTGCAACATCATCATATCATGCTATCAACAACAACCATTCCATCCATTCAATGTCATGAATCTCTTCATATTTATCAATATTTATTTTATGATTTGATCCATTTTATAAAAAGCCATTAATGCAATTATATATATTTAATATATATAAAAACACAATTAAAATAAAATAGAAAATGTAGAACTTATATGAACTTACCTTGAAAATGGCAACTAGAAGTTTAGGGACTAATCATCCAATTGCTATATATGATCCGTCTGTTTCGTCGGTACCGAAATCCAAAATTGTCTTGGATCTCAACCATCGAATAAATCTCTAATCAGATTCCCTTTTTCCTTTTTATAACCATAATCACTTTCCATTCTTATCTAAACCATTTGTTAAATTCAACGGTTCTTTTCCAATTTAATCATTTCAAACTCTTTAATTGTATACCACATTAGTTATTTTGAAAACAATTCTCTATACATTTTAAATTTGCAACATCATCATATACATGCTATCCAACAACATACCATTCCCATCCATTCAATGTCATGAATCTCTTCATATTTATCAAGTATTTCTTATTTTTGATTTGATCCATTTTATATAAAACCATTAAATCCAATTAATTATATTTAATATATATACAAAACACAATTAAAATAAAAAGCAATCATAACTTCCATATGAACTTACCTAGAAAATGGCAACTAGAAAGTTTAGGGACTAATCATCAATTGCTATATATGATCCGATCTTTCATCGAGTTTCGGAATCCACAATTTATCTTTGGATCTCAACCATCGAATAAATCTCTAATCACAATTCCCTTTTTTTCCTTTTTATAACCATAATCACTTTCCATTCTTATCTAAACCATTTGTTAAATTCATACAGGTTCTTTTACCAATTTTTATCATTTCAAACTCTTTAATTGTATACACACATTAGTTATTTTGAATAACAATTCTCTATACATTTTAAATTTGCAACATCATCATAAACATGCTATCCAACAACATACCATTCCATCAATTCAATGTCATGAATCGCTTCATATTTATCAAGTATTTCTTATTTTACGATTTGATCCATTTTATATAAAAAGCCATTAAATCTACAATTATATATATTTAATATATATACAAAACACAATTAAAATATAATCTAAAATCGAAACTTCCATATGAACTTACCTAGAAAATGGCAACTAGAGTTTAGGGACTAATCATCACAATTGCCATATAATGATCAATCGCTCACTCGGGTTGAGAATCCATAATTGCTTGGATCTCAACCATCGAATAAATCTCTAATCCAATTCCCATTTTTCCTTTTATAACCTTATCACTTTCCATTCTTATCTAAACCATTTGTTAAATTCATACAGGTTCTTTTCCAATTTGTATCATTTCAAAATATTTAATTGTATACACACATTGGTTATTTTGAAAACAATTCTCTATACATTTTAAATTTGCAACATCATCATAAACATGCTATCCAACAACATACCATTCCCACATCAAATCAAAGTCTGAATGCTTCATATTTATCAAGTATTTCTTATTTTGATTTGATCCATTTTATATAAAAGCCATTAAATCTACAATTATATATATTTAATATATATACAAAACACAATTAAAATATAATCAAAATCATAACCATATGAACTTACCTAAAAGGCAACTAGAAGTTTAGGACTAATCATTCGATTGCTATATAATGATCAATCTTGCCACTCGGTATAGAATCCACAATTTGTGTTGGATCTCAACCATCGAATAAATCTCTAATCACGATTCCCACTTTTTCCTTTATATAACAATAATCACTTTCCATTCATATCTAAACCATTTGTTAAATTCATACAGGTTCTTTTACCGATTTCGTATCATTTCAAAATATTTAATTGTATACATACATTGGTTATTTTGAACAACAATTCTCTATACATTTTAAATTTGCAACATCATCATAAACAAGCTATCCAACAACATACCATTCCCACATCAAATCAAAGTCATGAATCGCTTCATATTTATCAAGTATATCTTATTTTCGATTTGATCCATTTTATATAAAAGCCATTAAATCTACAATTATATATATTTAAATATATACATAAACACAAATAAATATAATCTGAAAATCATAAACTTCCATATGAACTTACCTGAAAATGGCAACTAGAAAGTTTAGGTAATCATCAGATTGCTATATAATGATCAAATCTTGCTCACTCAGTAGCGAAATCCATAATTTGCTGGATCTCAACCATCGAATAAATCTCTAATCACGATTCCCTTTTTTTCCTTTTTATAACCATAATCACTTTCCATTCTTATCTAAACCATTTGTTAAATTCATACGGTTCTTTTCCGAATTTCATTATCATTTCAAACTCTTTAATTGTATACACATTAGTTATTTTGAAAACAATTCTCTATACATTTTAAATTTGCAACATCATCATATACATGCTATCCAACAACATACCCCACATCCATTCAATGTCATAATCTCTTCATATTTAAAGATTTCTTATTTTATGATTTGATCCATTTTATATAAAATTAATATCGCAATATTATATTTAATATATATAAAAAACAATTAAAATAATAGGAAATCATAATTCCATAATTACTAGAAAATGGCAACTGAATTTGGACTAATATCGATTGCTATATATGATCCGCATTTCCATTAAATCCAATTTTGGATCTCAACCATCGAATAAATCTCTAATCACGATTCCTTTTTCCTTTTATAACCATAACACTTTCCATTCTTATCTAAACCATTTGTTAAATTCTAGGTTCTTTTACCAATTTAGTATCATTTCAAACTCTTTAATTGTATACACACATTAGTTATTTTGAATAACAATTCTCTATACATTTTAAATTTGCAACATCATCATAAACATTCTATCCAACAACATACCATTCCCATCCAATTCAATGTCATGATCTCTTCATATTTATCAAGTATTCTATTTTCGATTTGATCCATTTTATATAAAAGCCATTAAATCACAATTATATATATTTAAAAATATATATATACAAAACACAATTAAATCAAATTAAATCTGAAAACTTCCATATGAACTTCCTAGAAAATAGCAACTAGAGTTAGGGACTAATCTCAAGTTGCTATATAATATCCTCTGCTCACTTCTTGAGAATCCATAATTTGTCTTGGATCTCAACCATCGAATAAATCTCTAATCACAATTCCCATTTTCCTTTTTATAACCATAATCACTTTCCATTCTTATCTAAACCATTTGTTAAATTCATACGGTTCTTTTACAATTTTATCATTTCAAAATTTTAATTGTATACACACATTGGTTATTTTGAAAACAATTCTCTATACATTTTAAATTTGCAACATCATCATAAACATGCTATCAACAACATACCATTCCACATCAAATCAAGTCAATTCTTCATATTTATCAAGTATTTCTTATTTTCGATTTGATCCATTTTATATAAAAGCCATTAAATCTACAATTATATATATTTAATATATACAAAACCAATTAAAATATAATCGAAATCAATTAATACTTACCTAGAAAATGGCAACTAGAAAGTTTGGGACTAATCATTCAAATTGCTATATAATGATCAAATCTGCTCACTTTCGGTAAAATCCACAATTGTTTGGATCTCAACCATCGAATAAATCTCTAATATTCCCATTTTTCCTTATATAACAATAATCACTTTCCATTCTTATCTAAACCATTTGTTAAATTCATCAGTTCTTTCCAATTTGTATCATTTCAAACTCTTTAATTGTATACACACATTAGTTATTTTGAAAACAATTTCTTACATTTAAATTTCAACATCATCATAACATGCTATCCAACAACATACCATTCCACATTATTCAAAGTCTGAATCTCTTCATATTTATCAAGTATTCTTATTTTAATTTGATCCATTTTATATAAATGCCATTAAATCCAATTATATATATTTAATAATATACAAAAACACAATTAAAATATAACGAAAATCATTACTTCCATATGAACTTACCTAAACGGCAACTAGAAAGTTTGAGGACTAATCATCAGTTGCATATAATGATCCATCTTGCTACTCGATTTGAAATCCAAATTTGTTGGATATCAACCATCGAATAAATCTTAATCCACGATTCCTTTTCCTTTTATAACCATAATCACCCATTCTATCTAAACCATTTGTTAAATTCATATAGTTCTTTTCAATTTATATCATTTCAAATTTTAATTGTATACAACATTGTTATTTTGAATAACAATTCTCTTACATTTTAAATTTGCAACATCATCTAAACATGCTATCAAAACAATTCCCATCATTCAAGTCATGAATCTTCATATTTATCAAGTATTCTTATTTTCGATTTGATCCATTTTATATAAAAGCCATTAAATCTACAATTATATATATTTAATATATATATACAAAACACAATTAAATATAATCAAAATCTGAAACTTTCATATGAACTTACTAGAAAATGGCAACAAGAAAGTTTAGGGACTAATCATCAAGATTGCTATATAATATTATCTTGTCAGGTAGGAATCCATAATTTGTCTTGGATCTCAACCATTGAATAAATCTCTAATCAATTCCATTTTCCTTTTTATAACCTAATAACTTTCCATTCTTATCTAAACCATTTGTTAAATTCATACGAGTTCTTTTCCAATTTACATTATCATTTCAAACTCTTTATCTATACCATTGTTAATTTAAACATTCTCAATTTTAAATTCCTATATATAACCATCTTATAAAACATACAATTTATCCAATTTTAATATAAAAAAACCAAATTAAATCTCAATTTATTATTTAATTATATAATAACCATTAAATAAATCCAAAATCATTAACTTAATATTTAAAATCAATAAATTTTAGGATAAATCAATTTATATAAGATAAATTGCCACTTTAGAGAAATCACAAGCTTGATTAAATCGAAAAATCTTTAATGATTAAATCCTTTAAAATTTGCACTTCCATTTATCTAAACCATTTTTAAATTCCTTTTTTACCATTTGATCATTTCTCTTTTATCTAACCATTATTAAATTTTAAACAATTCCTTATCATTTTAAATTTAACACATTATTATTTAAAAATTTCATTTCAAATGTTGTATCTTTATTTTATCAATACCTTTTTTTTATCCAATTTTTATAAACCATTTAAATAATTAATTATTTATAATTAAAACAAATTAAATATAAAATCATTAATTATTAATAAAATTAAATAAACCTTTATATACAAAACAAATTTAAAAAATATTGAAATAATTAATTCATAAATGAATTTTAAAAAAGCAACAGAGCTTTGGACTAATCTTCCAATTCTTATTAATATCCTCTGGTTGATCAAATCAAATACAATTTAACCTTGATTAACCAATCTAAATTCTTAATCAACAATTCCCATTTTTCCCTTTTAAATCATAACATCCATTATTTATTAAACCATTTTTAAATTCTGGATCTTTACCATTTTATAAATCAATTCAATTTTTTTAAATTTAAAACAATTAGTTATTTTAAAACAATTCTCATAATTTAAATTTGCAAATCATATATTTCACTATCAACAAATACCATTTAACAATCCATTCAATTATTGTATCTCTTTAAAAATTTATCAATCATTTTCTTATTTTCTGAATCCTTATTTATAAAACCATTAAATCTACAATTAAATATATTTAATTATAAAAATTAAATAATCAAATCAAAAATTCCATATAACTTACCAAAAATGCCTAAAATGGAACTTTCCATTTTATAAATCATGATAATCTTTTCTTCCATTTTCAAAATCATAAAATTTTCTTTGATTCAACCATGAATAAATCTTCTAAAAACAATCCATTTTCTTTTATAACCCATTATCAACTTCCATCTTAAATTAAAATTTTTAAATTCTTTTAGTTTTTTATATTTTTATCATTTAAATATTAATTGTATAACCATTGGTTATTTTGAACACAATTTCTTTCTATAATTAAATTTAAATCTCATAAACATTGGTATCAACAACAACCTTCCAACATTTAAATAAATCATAATCTTATTATTTATCAAGTATTTCTTATTTTATTTAATCCATTTTAATAAAAGCCATTAAATTAACAATTTTATATTTTAATTTAAATAAAAAACCAAAAATAATTAAATATTAATCATAATACCTAAAAATAATTTCTAATATTCTGATTCCTATATAAACAAATTTGCACTTTCATAAATCAAATTTTAATAACCGAATAAATCTAATCCAGATTCCCATTTTCCTTTAAAACAATAAATCTTTATTATATTACCTTTGAAATCAATCTTTTTTCTTTTCAAAAATTAATTTTTTAATCTTGGTTATTTTACAATTCTTCTTTTTTTAAATAACCATATCATTATACAACATTTTTAAATAAAAATCATAACTTTTATACAAAATCTTTTTTCGATTTAACCATTTTATTTTAAAACATTTCTAATTTTATATTTAATATATATACATAAAAAAAAATATATAATCTCTTCCTTAATTAAGAAAACTAATTATGGATTCTAATTCATTAATTTATATAACTAATTTCACCAAAATTTTTTAAACACAAATTTAAAAATCTTTTTTTTTTTCGAATTCAAAATTTTAACTAAATCTTTTAACCTTTTACCATTCCTTTTAAAAATAATCTTTCTTTATCCATTTTTAAATGATACATTTCATTCATTTAAATCAACCATTTTTATCAACAATATTTTCAATTCTTCTTATATTTTTTTAAATATCATTTATTTTCCAATTAAACCATTTCTATTCAATTTAATCTCCAATTCATATTATAAATTCCTATAATTTATCCTATTTTTAATCAAAATTTCTTAATTTTAAATAAATATTCCATTAACAAATACAATTTTATCAAATCATAATTTTTAAATTATAATATTTATTTTATTAATCATTAAAACAAGATTAAATTAAAATTTCAATTTATTTATTCAAAAATTAAATTTAAAATTCTAATTTAATTTAAATTATAGGACCTAACAACTTTACTTAAATTCACGTTTAATTACAATTTTTTCCATTTTAATCAAACCTTAATTTAACATTTTAATAAAACCAATTCTTTATCCTTTAAATTATAATCACTTAATCTTAAAACTTTCTAACCATTTTTAAATTCATTTTCAATTTCCAAATTTTTAATTTGAAACCTTTTTAAAAATTCTAATAATTTAATTTTAAATAATTATTAAAACTAAATAAATCCATCATTAATTATTAACATAATTATAATAATTTGTTAAAACAATATATCATTTTAAAATTTGAACATAATCTAAATTTATCAACTTCATACTTTCCCATAAACCAAATTTTCAAATCAACCATTTAATTAAAGTCTTTCATTTTATTTCAAATTTAATCACCATTTATTAAAACAATTTAATCCAAATTACAATAATATATTACCAAACAAATTTATTAAACTTTTAATTAAATTTCCAATTTATTAATTTTATAAGCAAACTACATTTAAATTTAATATATTAACAAAAAAATAATCACAATTCTCAATTTGAATTCATTTTAAAATTAACTTTCATTCATATTAAATGTTAAATTCTTTTTACCATATAATCCATTTTTAAAACCATTAAATAATCATTTTTTCTTTTAATTTAAATAATCAAATATATATAACATTTAAAAAATTATTAAATTTACTATATATAAATCAAATTTTCTAATCAACATTATATTTTTAACAAATTCCATTACTTTTAAATTATATATTTCATTTAAAACATTAATTCAAATTATTTTTCAATTTATTCAAAAAATTTAAATAAATTGATTTGATCAATTCTATAAAAAATAAATCAATACTTATCAAACAATAATTAATGATTCAAATAATAATTCCTAAAATAGATTTTTTTTATTTCATTATCATTTTTTAAACCTTTAAATCAAATTTATTTTATCAAAAACCATTCAAAAATCTTAATTTTAACCATTTTATTTATAAATAAATTTAATTTATTTAAAAATTTTAAATTATCAAATCCTATTTGATCCAAATTTCATTGATCCACATTATAATTCTTATATATTCCATATTTTTTTAAACTTAAATCATTTATATTAAACATATTCCAAATTAATTAATTCTTATAAATTTCAATATTCTAAATTTTATTATATTTTTAAAATAAAATTTTATAATTAAATTTTGGAAAAATCATAAAATACCAACCCTAAATCCAAAATAGATCTAAATTCGATCTTATTTTCTATTTATTTTTTATAAAAACCTTTTTAAATTCAACATTATTTTTAATTTTACCATTTAAATCTTTAAAACTTTTTTATAACCAATAACATTTAAATTTTTAACATTTTAAATTCATCATATAAATTTCCATAATTCAAATCTTTAATTAATCCATTATTTATCAATATTCTTTTTTCTTATCTTTTAATAACCATTTCCTAAATCTACATAAATATTAATTTAATTATTCAAAACAAATTCAATTAATCAAAATTAATTCTAATTTTAAAATAGAATAAAATTTAATAATTATTAAATTATTATATAATTATCCAACACCTTAAAATCATCAAATCTGACCTAATTACAAAATCCATTAATTTTCTTTTATTAACCATAATACTTTCATTTATCTAAACCATTTAAATTTAATTTTTCAAATTATTAATTTTAATCAACCTAATTTTAATAACTCCATATTAATTCAAATTACCAATCATTTAACAAAATCATTTCTTTAATTCAAATTTTATTTTATAATAATTTTTCATTTTATAATTAATCATTTATCATTAAATTATAAAAAATATTTTATAATATAATTTAAATTTAATAATCTTATTTTTGAATTTAAAAATATAATTAGGCATATATATATATTAAAAATCCCAATTAAATTCAACACTTCATAATTTATCAATCATTTTTTTCCTTTTTAACATCACTTTATTTTAAATTAACCATTTGTTAAATTCATTATCAAACCAATTAATTTAAACTTCATTAATTATTAAAACAATTTTTTTTAAATAATCATTTCATTTATTAAAACTTTAAATTCATCCATTCAAATTAAATTTCTATCTTAAAGATTTTCTTATATTTTCAATTTTTTAACCTTTTATTTCCAATTATATAAAATTTAAATCATACATTCCAATTATTAATATAAAAATTAAATAATAACTTTTAAATTGCAAAATTTTAAAATTAAATGAATATAATCATAAAATAAAAACAATTTCAAATACTGATAACCTTCTATTTATCTTAACCATGTAAATTTAAAATCATTTCCATTTTAATAACCTTTTTATAAACATTTTAATTAATCAATTTCTTTTACCTTTAATTACAATAAATTTAATAACCCTTTATTTTAAATTTCAACTTTAATCAACCATAAATCACTTCCTTTCCATTCCCATTCATTAATTTTATAACCTTTTATTTTAAATTTATTTTTAAAATTCCTTATTTTAAAATTAAATTAAATTATAAAAATAAAACAAATTAAAGTAAAATCAATTTCTTTTAAAATTATTTTTAAAATGCAACAAATTAATAATCCATTAATATAATATCATAATTTCCCATTCAAATCAAAAATTTAAATTTTTTCCTAAACAAAATTTATACATTACTTTTTATATAAAAATCTTTTTATAAATTTAAATCCTAATTTTCTTACCAATTAAAATTTAATTAATTCACTTTTTTATAAATTTCCTTCCTTTATTAAATAATTTCTGATTCAACCATTTTAAATCTTTTTCTTTATATTTAATATAATTTATTTACATTTTAAATTTATAAATTCATAAAACATTAAATTATAAATAATATTCAAACTTAATTTTCAATATATAAAAAATTTTAACTTATCATCATATAAACTTAATCACAATCATTCAATCATAATTTAATCCCTTATTTATCAATAAATTTTTTAATTCCTAAAAATAAACCTTTAATATTCAATATTTTATAAAATTCAATTCATGTTTATTAACAATTTTTATTCAAAAATTCAAAATTAATTTATCAATTTCATTTTAATTTTAACATCAATTTATTTTGAAACCAATTCTTATTCAATAATAATCTCCAATCGTATCTTTAAACTTTTTACTTAATACTTTATTTATTTTAAACCAATTTTTAATTTTATTTTGATATTTATATAAACCAAAAAATTACAATCATAATTATTAATTCCAAAATAATTTAAATTTCAATATCATTAATTATTTAATCAAAACCTTACACAATTATAATCTTAATTTAAAATCAATTTCTAATCATTTATTAAACCACTTTTTAATTTAAAAATAAATTCATCAATTCAATTTTTTTCTTACTTTCATTTATAATAAAAATTTGTTTAACTTCAATTCTATCAATTTCAATCTTTTATGTAAACTCATTTATCTTAAACCAAATTTAAATCAACAATTCATTTTCTTTTTAACAATTATACTTCTTTAATTTAAACCATTTTTTAAAATTTCATATTAATTTTAATTTATCATTTAATATTAAAAACCAATTAATCTTAACAAAATTTCATATTTAATATTAAATCAATAAAATTTAATATAATCCATAATATATAATACTTATTAAAAATTCAAATTACATCTAAAATGATAATTCAAATCAATTCCTTAAATTTAATTATAACATAACATTCATATTATATTCGATTATTTTTTTTAACCAATTTTCCAACTCATTAATTTATAAATCATTTTCTTTTCATTTTAAATTTCAATTTTTTATCTCAACCATGTATTTAAATACGTTCCAATCTTTATTTATACTCTTCATTTTCAAAAATTTTTTAAATTTCATTTTTAAATTTAATTTCAAATTTTTAATATAACATTACATTTTAAAAAATTAAATTTCAAATTTCAAATAATTAAATCACAATAAAATTCCACTAACATTCAAATTCTAAATTTAATATATATAGACCAATATATTCCATTAAAATCTTAAATCCTTAAAAAATAATTTTTTTAAACCAATAAATTTTAAATTAAACCTTTTCCTTAATTAAATTTCTTTACAATCATTTCAAATCTTTAATTTACATTCTTTTGTTTAATACAATTTATCCTTTATTTTAACAAAAAATTTTTAAACATTCCTTCCTTTTAATTTAATCATTATTTTATTAAACCATTTTAATTTGACCTTTTTTAAAATTTTAATTTAAATTTAAATTTATAAAAATAATTCAAAACAATTAATTATAATTTAAATTAAATTCATATTTAATACCAAAATAAACCCATAATACTAAAATCATAATTTAATAAACATTCTTTTTAAATTATTAACCATTTCAAAATCAATAATTTAACACAATTCAATATTCTTAAATCATAACTTCCATTTTTTTAACCATTTAATCCAAATTTACAATTACATTCAATAATTTATTTCATTTTTTATAAAAAATTTTTTATTAATTTGAAATTCATATCTTTTCCAATTTTAAACCAAATCTAAATTAACATTTTAAAATTTTTTACATTTATATTTAAATAATTTATCCAAATTTTATTAATAATTAACCAATTAAATTTAATATTAAATAAAATTCAATAATAACTTAATTATAGAAAACCTTAAATTATAAATTTTAATATACAATTTTATAAATAAACTTTTGAATTACCAAATTCTATAAATTTAACACAATCAAATTCTTATTATAATTTCCTTAACCTTACCTAAAATAAAATTTTTGATTCTCACCATTCATTTCAAATCTTTTCTTTAACCATTATTTTTAAATTTTAACATTAAATTTAATCATCAATTCATTTTTTAAAACATACCACATCCTTAATGTCAAATTTTATTTATAAGTTTCTTTTTTAATTTGATCCATTTATAAAAATTAATCCAATAATTTTTAATTAAAAAATTAAATTTAAATAAATCAAATTACCATATAACTTCCAAAAATCAATAGAAATTTAATAATCAACATTAAATATAATCCTTTTCAAGTTAAACAAAATTGGATATAAAATTAAAAATAAAACATTATTTGTTCCTTTTATCCTACAAAATCCAAATTTTTGCCATTAACCATTGATAATTATCCGTTCTTTCATTTAATATCATTTCAAATTTTATTTAAAACAATAAATTTTTTAATATTAACTCTTTTAAACTTTAATACATACATTCAATCAAAATTTCTTCATTAAATTTGAATTTCTTATTTTCAAATTTAATTTATATCATTTTATTTAAAACTAATTCATTATATATTTAATTATAAACATATAAAAACCAACTTAACTTAAATTAAATTTATAATCTTATAAAAATCAAAAAAGTTTAACTAACTATTCTATCTATCCAAATCAGAATCAAATTTAATTATTAAAATAATATAATCATTTCCTTATCCTAAACCATTTACTAAATTTTAACATTCATAAATTCAATCAGTTCAATTTCTTTTTTCTAACTAATTTAATTTTAAATTACATATTTTAAATTTCTCTATCATTTAATTTTCCATTATAAATACACAATTTCCATTTTAAAACCATTAATTAAATTATTATATTTATAATTATACAATTTAATTAATTAAATAAATTCAATTTATATTTAATAATAATTTAAAAATTTCTTAATCAATAATAAAATTAATCGCATAAATTAATAATTCTCAATTTAAATTCATAAATCTTTGATTCCATTTTTTAAACCAAAGTCACTTTTTTATAATCAAATTTAATTATATAAACCATCGCTTTCATTTAAATTCCAATGCTTTTTAAAATAATCTTTCCATTCATTTTTTTTAAACCAAATTTCTTTCTTTTTTTAAATTTTTAAATCAATTTTTTTAACAATTTTTTTCTTTAAATTTTGATCCATTTTAAAAATTTTAAAACTAATTTTTAAATTTAAATCATAAACTTTTATTTAAACAAATTTTTATTTTATTTTCATTTTAAAAAATATTTATTTTTTATAAAAACCATTAAATTAAAATTTAATAATTTTAATTTATAAACCAAATTTAAAAAACAAAAAAACTTTATTTAAATTTAAAAAATTTTTTTTAAACAATTTCTTTTCAAATTGATTTTTTCTTAAAATCAAATTTTTTTAAACCAAATATTTTTTTTAACAAATTTTTTTCTTTTTTTTTTCCTTTTTAAACCATTTAAATTAAATTTAACTTTTTTTTATAAATTTCACTTTTTTTCAAACCATTTTGTTAAAAAACATTCCTTCTTTTAAATTTGAATCCTTTCAAATTTATTTAAATTTTTAATTTTATTTTAAAAAACCATTTAAATAATTTTTTTATTTTAAATTATAAAAAACCCATTAAAAAAAAAATTATTTTTTTACAAATTAAATAAAGTTTGACCTATAAAAAAATTTAATAAATTTTTTTAAACAAAACAAAATTTTTAAATAAATTTTTAAAAAAAAATTTTTCTTTTAACCATAAAAATTTTAATTTCTTTTCCTTTTTAAATTTTCCTTTTTTTTACTAAAATTTTAAATTTAATTTTTAAAATTTTTCTTTAAATTTTAAAATTTAACACCCATTTTATTTAAAAATTTTTAAACATAATTCCTTCAATTTAAAATTTTCAAAAAATTTCCCATTTTATTTAATTTAAAATTTTTAATTTTAAATTTCCAAATTTATTTAATAATTATAAAAAACATAAAATTAATTATTAATTATAAATTTTAAAAAAAATTTAAATTTTTGACCTAATAAACCCAAAAATGCAATAAATTTTTTAAATTACAAAAACCAATTTAAACCCCCCGTTAAAATTCCAATAAATCCCCTTTTTAACAAACATTTTCCTTTTTTAAAATTTTTTCTTTCCAAATTTTTTATTAAACCTTTTTAAATTTTAAACCATTTTTTTTTTAATTTAAAATTTCCAAAATTTTAATTTAACAATTTTTTTTAAAAACCAATTTTAATCATTTTAAATTTAATTTTCAAAATTTTATAAAAATTCATTTTAAATTTCAAATATTAAAAATTTAAAAAAATTTTAAATATTTTTAAAACAAAAAATTCAATTTATAATAAATTTTAAATTCAAAAATTTTAAAAAAATTAAATTAAATTTAAAATTTAAAAAAACAAAATTTAAATATAAATCGAGAAAAAATTTATGGGAACCAAATTTTGGGATAACCAAAATTTCATTTTTTATTTTTATTTCAAATCAAATTTTTAAATTCAAATTTTTTAAAATTTTTTCTTTTTTTATAACCCAAATTTTAATTTAAACTTTTAAACTTTTAAATTTTAACAATTCTTTTTAAACCCAAATCATTTAATTTCAAACCCAAAAAATTAATTTTAAATAAAATATTTTTAAATTTATCAATATTTCTTATTTTTGATTTGATCCATTTTATATAAAAGCCATTAAATCGCAATTTATATATTTAATATATAAAAAACACAATTAAAATAATAAATCATTAATTCATATGAACTTACGAAAATGGCAACTAAAAGTTTGGGGACTAATCATCACAGTTGCTATATAATGATCTCCTTTCTTCGGTATGGAATCCAATTTTCTTTGGATCTCAACCATCGAATAAATCTCTAATCCATTCCCATTTTCCTTTTTATAACCATAATCACTTTCCTTTTATCTAAACCATTTGTTAAATTCATGGGTTCTTTTCCAATTTTATCATTTCAAACTCTTTAATTGTATAACACATTAGTTATTTTGAATAACAATTTCTATACATTTTAAATTTAACATCATCAATACATGCTATCAACAACATACCATTCCCCTCATTCAATTCAAA